>NC_056729.1:60554024-60854024 GCF_019279795.1 Protopterus annectens | reverse complement strand
TATGGAAGTTGTTTAGAGGTATAGTGGTGGAGCCGGTGGTGATGATAGGGTGCTAGATAGTTTTTATCTGCTTTGAGAAATGTGTGGTTCATTTCATGACTAAAATTGAATCTTAGAGGGATTTATAGACAGTAGTTTGCTAAGAAGAACCCGAGCCTTCATTTCCAATTGCTCTGATCCTTTTGATTGTCCCACAACCTCTTATCTGGAAATATGTTTGTCTGTCTTTGTTTTATGCAGTCATTGAAAATAGAAGTTGCAGTTTGCAATACTGAAAAAAAAACTCCTCAGTTGCATTGTATTCTTTTTCACTTGAGAGCATGGTTAAGGGAATAACGTTTCTAACATTTAATAATTACGGGACTACTATTCCTTACATTTGATGATTATCTGAGTAACATTGCTCGGACATGACGATTACGGGTGTGATACTGCTAACATTTGATAACTATGGTAGTAATCTTCCTAACATTTAATGATTAAAGGAGTAATATTCCTAACGTGATGATCCTCAAGTCTGTTGTTGAATTATTATTAACAACTATTATAATCACAACTCTGTTTACTCATTCACAATGTAGGATGACTGCAAAAAATGACGAATTTTCATTTCTAGTTGCAGTGCCCCAGAGATAGCATGGATGTTATTACACGGTACTGATCTCTTCCCCTTTTATTATTGTTGGAGGTATAGTCAATGTAATCCCCTAAACCTTCCTTTTTTAGTTTCATTGATGCTTTTCTGAAAAACTATAACCACTTCCAATGCATAATCACATTGCTGGTTTAGCATTTCAGAGATGCCCATTTTTCTAATATGACTATGCAACTTTCTAATATGTTTGGTCACTTCCTTACTTCTCATTATTGTTTAAAATTGAATGCATATAAGATAAACCGCTATTATGATTTAAGCTTGCCCATTAGACTTCCTGGGAGATGAGGAAACTGCAAGTAAATGCTGTCAAATGGCATGCTTCAGCACAAGATCCATTAGTGCAGTGACCCAAGGTTATAAATGCTTTTTTCCCCAGACACTTATTCAAGCATTACTAGAGTAAAAACAAAAGGAAACCGGTCATTCCACCGTGACTAGCATAATCCTGAGAGTCCCATAAAGGAGGGGTCATTTAGAGGGAAGCTAAAGGGAGTGGCTGTCGCATTGTCCTCATCTGTCTCAGATGCAAGCATCTCAGCAGGCTCAGAATTCCCTGCTGGTGAGTAAAATGGCTCCAACATAGTTCACCCTGAGATCACCCAACATTAAAGGCAAGGAGACAAGAGAACGGTATTGGGTGCCGGGTAACAGGGACCTGAGGCTTACAGCAATATATGCTAGAGAAGGAGCCCAGCCATGTGAAGCCTGCATAGGGCCTGGTGCTAACATCAACCATGCTTTTCAGTGTTGTGTAACTGCATCTGCAAGGAAGTCTCAACAAATGTCAAATAGTACATATCTTCATGGGACATGCATGGATCTTTGGAAGACTCCTCAGTATTAGCCACTGAGTCATATTTGACTGAGGAGATATCAGAGAAGCAGAATTCATTCCTGCTTGTGAGTTTACCTTTTGAACCTTTTCAGAATAACTTAGCTACTCTAGGTGAGCTGGCTAGGCATGACAATGTTCCATACCCTCACTTGGTAAATTCAGTGCTGACACCCTGGTTCACACCATCAAGTGGTTACTGGAGATGCACATACCATATTCCTCTCATCATATATCAGTGATTACTCCTTGCTAGTTGATGATGATAGCATGACTTGCAACGCACATCAGGCTCCCAGGAATGAACATAAAATGAGGCTTTGACCAGTATTTGCCTCCCGGTCCCTTATATTCACCAACAGTCTGGCACTGACTTGCTCTTGAGAAGGACCATGTTGTCAGTTCCTGTCATGAGAATCACCAACAGCTGCCATCTTCATCATGGGGATGTAGGCCTCCAGTTTCTTCTAAAAGTGGTTGAAGCACTGACACCTGTGGGAAATCTTTACAGTGTGCTCCTTTCCAAGGTAGTAAGTGCAATGTTTGGACAAGTCCTAGCTTGTTATATGGTGATCACAAGAACTATCTGAGTATTTATCTCTTTTGAGGAGTGAACATATGAACTTTATTACGATAAGCATCAGGCTAAAGAACAAAACTAAGTAAAAGTCAGAAAAGAAATGGCAAAAAAAAAATGGAACTTAAGTCCACTTGATTTAAAACAAATTAAAAACATCCAATCATTCAAACGTCATCTAAAACAATATTTTTCAGAATCCTGAGTATGTTCTTACTATTCTGCAGGTTGTATTCTTCTTAGTTTCTCTGTCATCTCATTCTAATCCCCTCTGAACATTACAATGTTATTTTCAATTTCTATTTGATGCTGTTTATATGGCTGGCTATAACTTACTTTTTCTTTTGTGACAAATCAGTATATTGTAGTGCATTGTCTGTTGCTTACTAATTGTATCATTGCATGTGTACTTATTTAATTGCATAATGTATAATTTTATTTTGTATTTTTTATCCTGTGAAGCTTTTCTCCCGGGGCCTCCTCTGAAAAGGGGATCTTTTTCCCAGTCAGACTATCCCTGTCAACAAATGCTAAATAAATAAATAAATGAGGGGGGAGGGAAGCTATCACCTAAGATAAGTTCTAAAAGCGCTATCAAAAGCAAAGAATACTGCATGGATGGGTTCTGACAATATCCCTCTATGCATCTTAAACATGATTTAGCCACTCCCCTATTAACACTGTTCAATCTCAGCCTCAGAGACAGATTTACCACTAGGTGACCTAGACAGCTGCCTAGGGCCTGTGTTGGGTGGGTGGCCCCAGCTTCGCTATAAAATGCAGCAAGCATTAGGACCTTGCAGGAGAACTTCCTTACCTTATGACTTCCATAAGCCCCAGAAACCTCCTCATTAGGACAACATCATGCCATCATCTAAACCTTTGTGGGAGATTTAGAAGCTGGACACAGTTAGAGCATGGATCCATTCTGGTGAGTTTGCAGCTCTTTCCTTAAGAGAAGACGTGTGTGTGTGTGTATGTGTGTGTGTGTGTGTGTGTGTGTGTGTGTGTGTGTGTGTGTGTGTGTGTGTGTGTGTGTGTGATTGTCTAATGCACCAGTTAGGGGCACTGTCTAGTTAAGTGAATCTCATCACAGTAAAATCCTGAAACTGAATAATTAAGGGCAGCCAATTGTCTTAAACGTCCACAATGACCACCGGGTCTCCTTTAGTTTTTTTTTTAATCACTGAGGATTATAGTCTACAATGTCAGCTGTGCGTGGGGGGGGGTGCTGGTATGGGGGTGAAGACCCATATCCATTACCCTGCTTAGTGCCCCATTTGACCATGAATCAGTTCTGCTCTGACTCCATACAGGTTTTGTAAAATGAATGGAGAACTGCTACAGTCATTTCCCTGCATAAAGAAGGACCTTCCATAGACCCAAGCAGTTACAGACTTGTAAGTCTGAACAGCTTCATGTGCAAAGCCATGGAATGACTTATCATGAAACTAATCATACAGAACATCCAAACACTGGACCCATCTCAGTTTGGATTTGTTATGAGAAGGTCCCCCCCCCACACACACACACACACACTCAGGCATAGCAAAAATGCTAAATAAACTGTGATTAAACCTTGAGTTATCTGATGGATTGTTAACTGACTCACAAACAGGATGTAGGAAATCAAAACAAGGAAGTTACCACCACAAAGTGACCAGTCATCACTGGAGTCCCCAAAGCTCTGTGTTGGGATCTCTCCTATTTGGCATCTACTTCTCTGAAATTAAAGCCAAGACCATCTTGCTGACTAAGTTGGCAGATGAATACAAACAGAGGGCAGTCACTGTACCCCCAAATAACTTAGCCATCTAGCAGGAAAGTTTGTCCCAAATGAATATTTTTTGCCAAAAACATGAACTGAAAATAAATGTCATAAAAATGCATTATTGTATCCTTTGGGAAGTCATTTACCCTGGGGAGCTACCATACTGAAAATATGCTCCTAAGTGTTGACCCAGTTGTTGAGAAAATGAGAAATTATATGGACAGTGACCTAACTTTTGACCAACATATGCCCATCATTAAATAAAAGGGATTGCGTCCAGATTTAGGAATGCAATTGTGCCCATTTACTCAGCCCTCATTAGGCCAGCAATTGAGTATAATACCCCATTTGGTATGTATCTGCCCCTATACATGCAATGACTGGAACACCCACAGAGATACCTTACTAAAAGTATACAAGGCCTAAACAATATGTCCTACATCTACCAATTTAAAGCCATATCACTATTAATCAGTATCACACAGACTGCTAAAAGGTGACTTGTGTCTGACATACAAAATATCCTGGAACCCAGAATTGATGGATTTACTGCACATCAAATAGTCAAACTGCATCATAAATACTTGGTCTAGGGATCGTAACCTCTTCTGTAGTATCAACAGAATGGTTTGGAGGGTCAGGTTTATCTCACAGAGGATACCATTGCTTTGGAACAAACTCCCCATCCACATAAAACAAAGCTAATTTCATTCCATATTCAAGTGCAGCTTGGATTTATGTATTAGGAATTGGGTTCCTATCATGTAATCAAATTTTTACAAGTTCAAACCACATATGATCAAGACCATACGTTTGAATTTGTAAAAGTTCAAGCATTTGAATGGATAGCTCCATAAGTGGAGGTTTCCATTCATTTCAATGTGGTGTGATCTCGGAGTTGGTATATTTAAATAGCGAGGGGTGTGGGGGAGCAGGGGGTGCAGGGGGCTTGCCCTCCTGTTTACAAAAATTTATTTTGTTGTCCGTTGTTTTTTTTTTTTTTTTTTTATGTAGTTGAAGTTCTGTAACTTTGAACATAATGGTTCGACCATTAGGTGTTCAGAGTTATGGAACTTCGACTATGTGATATAGACCCATTAGGAATCAGAACATTTACCCCAGCACTGCTTCCTGTAATACTAAAGCACAGAGGCAGCTGCTAAATACTTTATCCCATGCATGGTTTCCCTCAGATTATCTATAGTATTATCCCAGTTATTTTCACCATGAATAATATGTAATCATTGACTATGGCATAGGTAAGACCAGTCTTACACCAAATGGGATAGGTTAATTCAAGCACCAAAAGAGAAACTGACTAGGTGGGAGTGACACACTCCGAGGACAGTGTCAGGTAGGGAGTGTGACTGGGGAGGTACACCTGTCAAAGAATAACACAGATGTCCTAAGGTGAGCTCAGGGAGGACAGAAGCCTTCCATGCAGCAAAAGGGCAAAAGTTCGCTTGATCTTGATTTTCAGTATGAATACAGACCATGAAAGTGGGGCTTCATGATCTTTCTGACTTTTTGGGTTTTAAGCAGGAGGTGTCAGAAAAGTTACCACAGGGACAACTGGCCTGTGGTGGCCAAACATTCATATTGGCATCGCTTTTTGATCCTTCGATGTTGGCTTTTCCTACCATTGGGAAGCAGAAATTCACCCACTAATAGGGAACATGAGCTGGGTTTAGACTGTTGTGAGACAGGTTAGTTTTATGCTACTGATGATGTGCTGTTGTCATAGTAATCCTGCTCAAGAAGTATGATGGAAATCTGAACTCTCACCACATCTGCCTGTCTCAGTTGGAGTCCTCAAAGGGTCCATACTAGGACCTCTTCTTTTCACCATCTTTTCTAATGATCTAGCCTCATCCACAACACATGCTAAAGTAGTTCAGTATGCGGACAATTCAACTTTAATATGCTCAGCCAATACCTTACCAGACCTCCAAATAGTAGCCAACAAGCCTTTAATGATAAAGAAACATATCTAAGTAAATCACAAGTAACCCTGAACCCCAAAAAGACACCCCTCCTTTCTCTATTCTCTCAACAAACAACACAGTCATCCAACCATTTGAGCATACAAAACTCCTTGGAGTGACAATTGACAACAAACTCAGATTTGACCAACACATAGCCACCATAATTAAAAAAGTTCACATCAAACTTGGCTCACTTTACTGAAGCAAGCCATTCCTCACTGACAATATCAGACAAGCCATATCCAGAACCTTCCTCATCTCTACACTCCTATATGCTTTCCCCCAGTTTAGCAACTTAAAAAAATCAGATTTAACCAAATTGGAAACTTGCAGCAACAAAATAGCCCGCTTCACAGCCAACCTTCCCCACCAAACCCACCATTGTATTGCTCTACATAAATTAAATTGGCTCGAGCTACCTAAACTTCTTTGTCTCTACCAACTTAAATTCACACACAATATCATCTTCCATCCTGACAGTTGCCCATCCCTCGAGGAACTTGTTCCCTACTCATGCTGACGAAGTCTAAGATCTGTAGACAGAAACTTTCTCAAAGTAAACAAAGCTAACAACATTCACGGTGAAGCCCTATTCTCAAATCAGATAGTCAAATTATGGAACTCTCTACTCCACACCCTCCAAAACACACCTGAATCTACCAGTTTAAAACAACTACTATTTGAACATCTATCCAAGAACTGGCATTGCTCCTGTGCCAAACCTGACTGACAAGATATCTAGAACTCTCTTAACACACTGTCCACGCCTTATCTCCTTTTCTCCCTCTCCTCAGTGTTTATTACTACTCAGAAATAAATATATATAAAGGAAATCTCATTTGGTCATAACTATTGTTTAATACGTACACACTACTAACTTTATTTTTTCTCACAGTGATCTTCACTGAAATGCTTGTGTTTTTCTTTTAGAACCTGTATCTACTAGAAAACTGTATTGAATACTACTTTGTATAGACTAACTAGAAGATATGTATTCTGCATCTTACTGTACGTATACTATTGTACTAGCTAATTATTGTATATTGCTTGTGTTTCTGTGGAGCTTTTCTCCCTGGGTGTCCCCTGAAAATGGGCTTCTGGCCCAGTTGGACTTTCCCAGTAAATAAATAAATAAATAAATAAATATTACACTAATGTGTCACCTAGTGCCACTGTCACTAAACACCCACAGGAAGTGTTTAGTTTAGCAAAACTGCTTGAAGGGAAACTGAATAAAGTTTGTGCATGTCCTCAGAAGTGAATCATGTGAACTGTAATATACTACATGAGAGAAGAAGCAGATGATGTGTTGAGGGGGCAGAATTTAATAGAAGGTGAAAGGTTGCAAAACATGTATTTGAAAAGGTTTTCCTTCTGAAAAAGAATGCGGTTTATGAAAGGGCAAGATTCAACTAGAAAATGCAGCTACTCATAAAAGCAGTCTATCCTTTTATCATTACCGCATAATTACTTGCTAAAATTGTTATTATGGTCTTTTCTCTTATGACCTGCTGTGTGACAGGTTAGTGGCTGGTTTAAGAGCCAGGCTATAGTCAGAAAGAGTACGGCTGAACACGGATCTGAACTTGGAGAAAACAGTGAATTCAACAGCTCTGTCTGATGCAGTTAAACTACAGCAAACAGACTTAATAGGCAATGTTGCCAGGATTAAAATGCAGTTGAGAGCAATGCTATTCCTCTGAAGCCAAAATGCAGAAAGCAGACATGGAGACCAAGGGGGCTGCATCAACAGCACAGAATTAGCTTTTACAGGAGTTTTGCAATAGGTGTGGGAAGTCATGTCATCTGAAATGGCAGTGCACCACTAATGGTGTCATGTGACACTCACATAGAAAGAAGAAGTGTAACAACAATGTGTGCGAGTCTGCTCAGTGATGCATGCTGTGGAAGCAGTGAATAAGGGCCTGCTTCTTGGCATGGCAGATGCTGGGAGAGTTCCTTGGTCTGTCAAAATTTTCATCAGAGAACATAAAGTTGAAATTTAAGGTCAATAATAGGTGCTGATGTGAGTCATCTGACATTAGATTTAGAAGAACATTAAAAAGATGACCTGTTCATGCTAATTAAAGATAAAAGACACTCTTTGGGTCTGGCTTGTTCTATTTTCTGTCCTGGAGATGTTGAGATAGTTGCTCAGAAAAGGAAATGTTACTCTTCATGAAGACATTCCTGTAGTCAACAACCTATACTGCTTCATTGGATAGGACAGCATAAAAAATCCTAAACCTAGTATTCAGACTGGAAAGAATAGACAAGAACTGTAACAAGGTCATTTGGCACTCTGAGCAATGCCTCTTTTTGGCATCCTCTGATATGTAAAAAGCATATGGGAGTGATGTGGATTTCCAAGGTGATTAGTTTGTGGTCGGATCTAACCAGGGAGGAGTTGATTATTGGTACAGAGCAACAGACACCCATGTTAGTAATGACCAGGTCAAGGATGTTGCTACCTCTAGTAGGGGTAAGAATGAGATGGTCCAGGGCATTGGAATTAATGAATTCCAGGAAATGTTGAGCAAGTGTATTGGTACATGAGTAGTTTTCCCAGTTAATGGAGGGGTAGTTGAATTTGCCCAGTATGACAATGTTAGGTTGGACCCTAATATTCTCCAGGGTGCTTAGGAACATGGATGTGAGTTTTGGGTCATGGTTGGGGACCTATAGCAGGCTACGACCTGTATCGCTGTCTTACCCAATGTTAGCTGCACCTGAAGTATCTCTGATGTGTCATGTTGGGCTACCAGTCTGGAGGTGTGCGCATCCTTTATGAATATGGAAACACCACCGCCTTTGGAGCTTCAGTCCAAGTTCTGGGGCCAAAAGGTATGGAATGAGTTATAGCCTGGTAAGGGGTGCTATCTGCTGCCTTGAACTAGGTCTCTGTTACACCACAAATGTCGATGTTCTCCCATTTTAAGGAGTGCTTTGAGCGAGTGCATTTTGAGATTTCACTTGTATCAAGATTATATCACCCCAGATGGGACTCAAACCCACAATCCCTGGCTTAGAAGGCCAATGCCTTATCCATTAAGCCACTGGGGCCTGACAGTTCTTCAGGAAGAAAACAGAGACAGAACATGATGAAAGACTACACACTATGCCAAAAGGAAGTAAAAATTTTAGGCCACAGCCTGTCTACCAATAGGTACGGTTGCCACATTTGGAGATATTCAAAGGAGACCAAGGAAAGTGTGGCCAAAAATATTTCAGCACAGTGTTAGGCAGTGTGGGGCATGCCCAGAGATATTCCAAAGGTACACAAATCAGCTCAATATGCTCATAGGTTCATAGGTTCATAGGTTCATAGGTTGGTACTAGGCTATCAGCCCTAGGGCCTATACAAGCCTAGCCATAACAATTCCCTGGCTATTTCTTCCCACATTATTTACTTTCCTGGACCCCTGTCTAGCAGGGCGACTGACGTGATCCCTGGGGTGAATTTCCTTTCTCCCATCCGATCGTCAAGGTTCCTCTTGAAGAGGTCCAAAGAGGCACTCTGCTTGACATGTATGGGCAATCTATTCCAGAGTCTGGGGAGTCTCTGGGTCAGGAACCTATCCCTCCAGCATGTTTTGTTTATTGTGATGACAAGGTTTAGATCCCTGGAGCGTGTATTATGATTGTTTGATTGCTTAATTATACTGCTTAGTTGAGTATATAAGCAGGGTGATTTTGCTCATTAAATTGTAACCTGATTAAGCATACTCGACGTATGTGAAAGCGCTCGTTTTCTGGTCTTATATTGTGGAATAAAAGTTCTATTTTCTCATATCGTGGTGGATTCCTTGGTTTTTATCTAGTGGAGCGTGTAGCTCTGAGGGATTGGGATTTCTTTAAGTGTAGCATGTCCAACAGCTCTGGGTTTGACATGGCCTTGTATGTTAAGCAGAGATCACCTCTGAGTAGACGATATGCGACAGAGTATAGCTGGAGTTTTTTAAGGCGGTCAGCGTAGGGCATCTGCTTTAGGCCTGTGATTCTTTTAGTGAGGTATTTCTGAGGCCTTTCCAGTTGTTGCAGATGTCTTGAGAGGTACATACCAAATGGGGCGTTGTATTCTATAATGGGTCTAATGAGGGATGAGTACAGTGGGACAATGACCTCCTTTTTTCTGGATGAAAAGCCCTTCGTGATGAGGTGTGACACATAGAAGGATTTCCTGACTGTTGTGGCGATGTGGTTATCGAAGGTGAGACCACTGTCCACCTGTGTCCCTAAGTCTCTTATCACACTTTCTGTGTTTAGTGTACTGCCACCTATATGGTAATTCATGGATACATGTTTTTTCCCAAAGGGGATAACAATACATTTCTTGGCATTGAGCTTGAGCCCATGGCTCTGGCACCAAGCATCTGTTTCTGTAAGGCCCTTTTGTAGAGTATCCACATCATTTGGGGATTCAATAATGGCTCCCAGTTTGCATTCATCTGCAAACTTTGTTAGCCAGAGTCCCTTAGTGTTGACCTGTACTTCAGAGAAGTAGATGCCAAACAAGAGCGGCCCCAGGACTGAACCCTGAGGTACTCCACTTGTCACTTGTCTGGAGCTGGATTTGGAGTTGGCTACTTTTACAGTGTGGGTTCTATCAGTAAGCCATTTAGCAACCCATTGGGTGACATAGGGATTAATGCCCAACTTAGTAAGTTTATCTATGATTCCAGAGTGGGGGATGGTGTCAAAGGCCTTGGCAAGGTCTAGATAGGCTGTGTGGACCACCTTACCCTTGTCCATGGCTCTGGAGACTGATTCAAAGAAGTCAATCAGGTTCAGGAGACAAGATCGGCCCTTCACAAACCCAAACTGGGTGGGGTCCAGTGTTTGAAGGTTGGCAATGTCTTTGTTTATAAGTTCCATGATAATACGCTCCATGGCCTTGCAGATAAGGCTTGTCAGACTGATGGGACGGTAGTTTCCGGGATCCAAGGTGGATCCCCCCTTGTGGATTGGGATAATTGTAGCTCTGCGCCACTCAGTGGGCACGAAACCTGAGGTGAAGCTATGATTAAACATGACACTTAGGTGAGGTGCCAGTTCATATTGTAGTTCATGTAGTACACAGCTCAGGATGTCATCTGGTCCCATGGATGCTGTATTCTTGGCTTTAGAGAGTGCGTTTTGTACCTGTGTGGCCGTTATTACTGGAATTTGTCAAATCACTTGAAACATTCAAAAAAGACCTTATGGAATCCACCCTAAAATCACTGGATATGATAGTAAACTAATTACAAATGTCTAATGTGACCAGTATAAAATTCCTGCCTGTAAAATCTAACCCCCTCATACATTCACCAAAAGTCTGAAGAAAATCTTCAGTATCTCTCAATACGGCAGGTGCTCTAGCTAAAAACAATTTGAGTTGTTGTTCAACAAAAATAGACATAGGCTCAGTGACCCATCCCCTTCCAGCTACAATGGGTCGTATAGGTGGATTAATCTTCCTTTAGTGTATTTTAGGAAGACCATGAAAGGATGGAATCAATGGCTGTTCTACTAACATACAATCATACAATTCTTTAGTCAACATATTTGCAATCAACAAATCATATAAACAAGTATGCACTTCTTGTACAAAATGATTAACATCATATTTGGGCAATACTGTATATGTAGTGGAGTCACCTAAAAGTTCTAACATACTGTTTAAATAACAGTCAGTGTCCATAATGACAATCGCTCGTTCAATAACAACTCAAATTGTTTTTAGCTCACACTGAGGATATTGATTATATGCAAGCCACTGACACTTTGACGAATGCTATCGGCATAATGATGTCAGGGAGAAATCAGTTGAAGTTCATAGCTTGAGAAATACTGTAGGTAAACCCTACCTACATAGAAAGAAAGATAGCTCTCTGAGCAGAACTTTAAATAGACCTAGATGTGGCTTTTCTTTGACTTATAGTAATGTGTGTGATGTCATTACAAAGAATTGATCAATTCTCTGTTCAGATGACAAGGTCAGAGAAGCAGTAGGGGATACACCTAGTTTTATTTTCAGAAATAACTTATCCCTGAAGAGGCAACTTTGTTATAGACCTTTTAGGAAAGAATGTAGGGAGACTGTTAGATTTGGCACATTTCCCTGTAGGTCATGTAAAGCTTGCAGTTCTATGTCCTGTAATAATGTTTTTGTTCATCCCATTAAATCTAGAGGCTACACCTTTGACTTGTATGCTAAGTCTACTAATCTTGTATATTTGGTTAAGTGCATAAGCTGTGAAGCATTTTATGTAGGCAAGAGTAACAAAAAGCTTAAAGAATGGGTGTTGCAACATCTGGGAGACATTAGGAGAAATAATTGCCTTAATGTATTGTATAAGCATATTCAATTTAATGCAGAACATTAGTTTATGTTTACTGTTACAGAAGTTATAAGAAATAGCATTAGAGGTGGGGATATCGTCAACAAAACTGAGTTAATGGAAATGAAATGGATAGCAGCCCTACAGGCACATAGATCACCAGGGCTGACTTTCACTATACCATTAAAACCAGCCTTAAAGGCTCACCCATTACATCACTAATTGTCTGTGTTTTATATTGGTTACTTCTATTTTAAATAGCAGTTTATTGTGTGTATGGTTTTGTAGGATCTGATGAAGCACATTTTGTGAAAGCGCTAATCCTGTTGACTTAAATAAACCTGTGTTTTAGTCTACATCTGCCTGTCTTTGGTTTTATGCACCCTGCCTTGGTGGTCGGACTGTTAATTTATTTTCATATTATGGAAGTTGTTTAGAGGTATAGTGGTGGAGCCGGTGGTGATGACAGGGTGCTAGATAGTTTTTATCTGCTTTCAGAAATGTGTGGTTCATTTCATGACTAAAATTGAATCTTAGAGAGATTTATAGACAGTAGTTTGCTAAGAAGAACCTGAGCCTTCATTTCCAATTGCTCTGATCCTTTTGATTGTCCCACAACCTCTTATCTGGAAATATGTTTGTCTGTCTTTGTTTTATGCAGTCATTGAAAATAGAAGTTGCAGTTTGCAATACTGAAAAAAAAACTCCTCAGTTGCATTGTATTCTTTTTCGCTTGAGAGCATGGTTAAGGGAGTAACGTTTCTAACATTTAATAATTACGGGACTACTATTCCTTACATTTGATGATTATCTGAGTAACATTTAGGACATGATGATTACGGGTGTGATACTGCTAACATTTGATAACTATGGTAGTAATCTTCCTAACATTTAATGATTAAAGGAGTAATATTCCTAACGTGATGATCCTCAAGTCTGTTGTTGAATTATTATTAACAACTATTATAATCACAACTCTGTTTACTCATTCACAATGTAGAATGACTGCAAAAGATGACGAATTTTCATTTCTAGTTGCAGTGCCCCAGAGATAGCATGGATGTTATTACACGGTACTGATCTCTTCCCCTTTTATTATTGTTGGAGGTATAGTCAATGTAATCCCCTAAACCTTCCTTTTTTAGTTTCATTGATGCTTTTCTGAAAAACTATAACCACTTGCAATGCATAATCACATTGCTGGTTTAGCATTTCAGAGATGCCTGTTTTTCTGATATCGCTATGCAACTTTCTAATATGTTTGGTCGCTTCCTTACTTCTCATTATTCTTTGAAAGTGAATGCATATAAGACAAACCGCTATTATGATTTAAGCTTGCCCATTAGACTTCCTGGGAGATGAGGAAACTGCAAGTAAATGCTGTCAAATGGCATGCTTCAGCACAAGATCCACTAGTGCAGTGACCCAAGGTTATAAATGCTTTTTTTCCCCAGACACTTATTCAAGCATTACTAGAGTAAAAACAAAAAGGAAACCGGTCATTCCACAGTGACTAGCATAATCCTGAGAGTCCCCCAAAGGAGGGGTCATTTAGAGGGAAGCTAAAGGGAGTGGCTGTCACATTGTCCTCATCAGTCTCAGATGCAAGCATCTCAGCAGGCTCAGAATTCCCTACTGGTGAGTAAAGAAACTCCCTATGCTCTGGCTCCAACATAGTTCACCCTGAGATCACCCAACATTAAAGGCAAGGAGACAAGAGAACAGTATTGGGTGCTGGGTAACAGGGACCTGAGGCTTACAGCAGTATATGCTAGAGAAGGAGCCCAGCCATGTGAAGCCTGCATAGGGCCTGGTGCTAACATCAACCATGCTTTTCAGTGTTGTGTAACTGCATCTGCAAGGAAGTCCCAACAAATGTCAAATAGTTCATATCTTCATGGGACATGCATGGATCTTTGGAAGACTCCTCAGTATTAGCCACTGAGTCATATTTGACTGAGGAGATATCAGAGAAGCAGAATTCATTCCTGCTTGTGAGTTTACCTTCTGAACCTTTGCAGAATAACTTGGCTACTCTAGGTGAGCTGGCTAGGCACGACAATGTTCCATACCCTCACTTGGGAAATTCAGTGCTGACACCCTGGTTCACACCATCAAGTGGTTACTGGAGATGCACATACCATATTCCTCTCATCATATATCAGTGATTACTCCTTGCTAGTTGAGGATGATAGCATGACTTGCAAGGCACATAAGGCTCCCAGGAATGAACGTAAAACGAGGAGGCTTTGACCAGTATTTGCCTCCCGGTCCGTTATATTCACCAACAGTCTGGCACTGACTTGCTCTTGAGAAGGACCATGTTGTCAGTTCCTGTTATGAGAACCCCAAACAGCTGCCATCTTCATCATGGGGATGTAGGCCTCCAGTTTCTTCTAAAAGTGGTTGAAGCACTGACACCTGTGGGAAATCTTCACAGTGTGATCCTTTCCCAGGTAGTAAGGGCAATGTTTGGACAAGTCCTAGCTTGTTATGTGGTGATCACATGAACTGTCTGAGTATTTATCTCTTTTTAAGGAGTGAACATATGAACTTTCTTACGATAAGCATCAGGCTAAAGAACAAATCTATGTAAAAGTCAGAAAAGAAATGGCAAAAAAAAAAATGGAACTTAAGTCCACTTGATCTAAAACAAATTGAAAACTTCCGATCATTCAAACGTCATCTAAAACAATATTTTTTCAGAATCCTGAGTATGTTCTTACTATTCTGCAGGTTGTATTCTTTTTAGTTTCTCTGTCATCTCATTCTAATCCCCTCTGAACATTACAATGTTATTTTCAATTTCTATTTTATGCTGTTTATATGGCTGGCCATAACTTACTTTTTCTTTTGTGACAAATCAGTATATTGTAGTGCATTGTCTGTTGCCTACTAATTGTATCATTGCATGTGTACTTATTTAATTGCATAATGTATAATTTTATTTTGTATTTTTTATCCTGTGAAGCTTTTCTCCCGGGGCCTCCTCTGAAAAGGGGATCTTTTTCCCAGTCAGACTATCCCTGTCAACAAATGCTAAATAAATAAATAAATGAGGGGGAGGGGAGCTATCACCTAAGATAAGTTCTAAAAGCGCTATCAAACCAAAAAAATACTGCATGGATGGGTCCTGACAATATCCCTCTATGCATCTTAAACATGATTTAGCCACTCCCCTATTAACACTGTTCAAGCTCAGCCTCAGAGACAGATTTACCACTAGGTGACCTAGACAGCTGCCTAGGGCCTGTGTTGGGTGGGTGGCCCCAGCTTCGCTATAAAATGCAGCAAGCATTAGGACCTTGCAGGAGAACTTCCTTACCTTATGACTTCCATAAGCCCTGGAAACCTCCTCATTAGGACAACATCCTGCCATCATCTAAACCTTTGTGGGAGATTTAGAAGCTGGACACAGTTAGAGCATGGATCCATTGTCGTGAGTTTGCAGCTCTTTCCTTAAGAGAAGACGTGTGTGTGTGTGTGTGTGTGTCTAATGTACCAGTTAGGGGCACTGTCTAGTTAAGTGAATCTCATCACAGTAAAATCCTGAACCTGAATAATTAAGGGCAGCCAATTGTCTTAAACGTCCACAATGACCACCAGGTCTCCTTTAATTTTTTTTTAATCACTGAGGATTACAGTCTACAATGTCAGCTGTGCGTGGGGGGGAGGGTGCTGGTATGGGGGTGAAGACCCATATCCATTACCCTGCTTAGTGCCCCATTTGACCATGAATCAGTTCTGCTCTGACTCCATACAGGTTTTGTAAAATGAACGGAGAACTGCTACAGTCATTTCCCTGCATAAAGAAGGACCTTCCATAGACCCAGGCAATTACAGATTTGTAAGTCTGAACAGCTTCATGTGCAAAGCCATGGAATGACTTATCATGAAAGTAATCATATGGAAGATCCAAACACTGGACCCATCTCAGTTTGGATTTGTTAAGAGAAGGTCATGGTTACTCAACCTGGTGGATTTGTTTGAAAAGGCTACCAAAGCATTTGGCACAACACCCCCCCCCCCCCCCACACACACACACACACACTCAGGCATAGCAAAAATGCTAAATAAACTGTGATTAAACCTTGAGTTATCTGATGGATTGTTAACTGACTCACAATCAGGATGTAGGAAATCAAAACAAGGAAGTTACCACCACAAAGTGACCAGTCACCACTGGAGTCCCCAGAGCTCTGTGTTGGGATCTCTCCTATTTGGCATCTACTTCTCTGAAGTTAAAGCCAAGACCATCTTGCTGACTAAGTTGGCAGATGACTACAAACAGGGAGCAGTCACTGTACCCCCAAATAACTTAGCCATCTAGCAGGAAAGTTTGTCCCAAATTAATATTTTTTGCCAAAAACATGAACTGAAAATAAATGTCATAAAAATGCATTATTGTATCCTTTGGGAGGTCATTTACCCTGGGGAGCTACCACACTGAAAATATGCTCCTAAGTGTTGACCCAGTTGTTCAGAAAATGAGAAATTATATGGACAGTGACCTAACTTTTGACCAACATTTGCCCATCATTAAATAAAAGGGATTGCATCCAGATTTAGGAATGTAATTGTGCCCATTTACTCAGCCCTCATTAGGCCAGCGATTGAGTATAATACCCATTTGGTATGTATCTGCCCCTATACATGCAATGACTGGAACACCCACAGAGATACCTTACTAAAAGTATACAAGGCCTAAACAATATGTCCTACATCTACCAATTTAAAGCCATATCACTATTAATCAGTATCACACAAACTGCTAAAAGGTAACTTGTGTCTGGCATACAAAGTATCCTGGAACCCAGAATTGATGGATTTACTGCACATCAAATAGTGAAACTGCATCATAAATACTTGGTCTAGGGATCTTAACCTCTTCTGTAGTATCAACAGAATGGTTTGGAGGGTCAGGTTTATCTCACAGAGGATACCATTGCTTTGGAACAAACTCCCCATCCACATAAAACAAAGCTAATTTCATTCCATATTCAAGTGCAGCTTGGATTTATGTATTAGGAATTGGGTTCCTATCATGTAGTCAAACTTTTACAAGTTCAAACCACATATGATCAAGACCATACGTTTGAATTTGTAAAAGTTCGAGCATTTGAATGGATATCTCCATAAGTGGAGGTTTCCATTCATTTCAATGTGGTGTGATCTTGGAGTTGGTATATTTAAATAGCGAGGGGTGTGGGGGAGCAGGGGGTGCAGGGGCCTTGCCCTCCTGTTTACAAAAATTTATTTTGTTGTCCGTTGTTTTTTTTTTTTTTTTTTTTTTTTTTATGTAGTTGAAGTTCTGTAACTTTGAACATAATGGTTCGACCATTAGGTGTTCAGAGTTATGGAACTTCGACTATGTGATATAGACCCATTAGGAATCAGAACATTTACCCCAGCACTGCTTCCTGTAATACTAATGCACAGAGGCAGCTGCTAAATACTTTATCCCATGCATGGTTTCCCTTAGATTATCTATAGTATTATCCCAATTATTTTCACCATGAATAATATGTAATCATTGACTATGGCATAGGTAAGACCAGTCTTACACCAAATGGGTTAGGTTAATTCAAGCACCAAAAGAGAAACTGACTAGGTGGGAGTGACACACTCCGAGGACAGTGTCAGGTAGGGAGTTTGACTGGGAAGGTACACCTGTCAAATAATAACACAGATGTCCTAAGGCGAGCTCAGGGAGGACAGAAGCCTTCCATGCAGCAGAAGGGCAAAAGCTCGCTTGATCTTGATTTTCAGTATGAATACAGACCATTTTAAGCAGGAGGTGTCAGAAAAGTTACCACAGGGACAACTGGCTTGTGGTGGCCAAATATTCATATTGACATCGCTTTTTGATCCTTCAACGTTGGCTTTTCCTACCATTGTGAAACAGAAATTCACCCACTAATAGGGAACGTGAGCTGGGTTTAGACTGTCGTGAGGCAGGTTAGTTTTATGCTACTGATGATGTGCTGTTCTCATAGTAATCCTGCTCAGTACGGCTTTCATTAGTGTAGCTGGTTCAACCAGCATCCTGGGTCGGTTCTATGAACTAGTGCCCCACCCCCACAGCTCTTCAAGTGAAGAGCAAAAAAAAAAAAGCACTTCCCTGTAATAAGCTGATAGCAATGATCAGCTTATTACAGTTAGAGCTATGCCCCCCACCAGTATTTCCATCAAATGTAAAAAAAATCCTTCTACCGGCATACCAACCAGTTGGCCAGATGCACAACATGCCCCCCCCCGCCCCCAGCCATTAAGATCTTGTGTCTGAGCCCTGCCCCCAAACCTCTTTCAACTTATTTTATTAAAAAATAATGCCTTCTTTTAAATTGTAGCTAAGTGTTTGTTGTAAAGGTAGAAAACAGCTGCTACAGTTTATACACTGCCTGAACAGAGAGCTATGACTCTCGTGTTTTAGTTTAAACAAACAACAAAAAAAATAAAAACTTCTTTTTAAGCTGTACAAAACTACTTGCTACAAATGTAGCAAAAAGTTGCTACAGTTTATACTCTGCCTGCACAAAGCACTGCAGCGATCACATTTTAGTTAAAAAAATGTAGCAAACTGCTTGCTACAATGAAGCAATTTACATTTTAAATTTTAATTAAATAAAATTTAATTTAATTTTAAATTTTAATTTTCATTTTTTTACATTTTAGACCACATACGGAGTGCTGCAACTCTCAGGTTTGACTTTTAAAAACTGGTATTGCATTAAAGAGAGATCAGGAAAATAGATTGATCCCCAACACTTTTCATCTGGGGTAGTTGCCCCTTTCACCCTGCCCTAGCTACTCTACTATCAGCGTATGTGTGTGTGTAAATATATATATATATATATATATATATATATATATAAATATATATATATATATATATATATATATATATATATATATATATATGTATATATATATATATGTATATATATATATATTTTAACCTCACATGGGTTTATAATTCTGTTTGCATATGAATGGGCCTGGATGATGGCTTCTGAGTGTCATATATACAGTATTGCTCTGATGTTTCTGTTGTCACAGTCATACCCAAAATACTGTAAGGCATGCTTGCTTGAACAGTACTGACAGTACAGGATTTCAAGACAGTACCGAGTAATGATCCTCAAGCACTCTACCGTATGTGTGATTTGCCATGCTTAAGTTAATTCAAGATTAAACTGTGTGGCCCTATTCAAAACAGTTTTAACAAATTTGAACACAAAAAGCAGAATCCTGGGGGCTTTGCAAAATCAAACCAAAACAGGTGCAAAGCATCCAACAAGCAGATTCCAACAGAGGTAAATCAGACTTTAATTTAGCGTGGTTGTCCTTTAATAATAGCTGGACTTTTTTTCAGAACAACTTCACTGAATAGTGTCACTTTAAGTGTACATTCAGAATCACATGACCATTTAAACATTAAAAACATTATTCTTTCTAAAGCTATATCAAATTGAGTTAAAAAAATTATGCAATAATGAACTGAACACCAATAAATAACAAACAATACATATTGCTAATAAAATGGATTGATTGTTAATATTTATGTTTACTCAGCTTTTATGAAGTTAAAAACATTTTATATTAGTAATGCCATTGAAACCTGAATATTCAGCTGCTTGCAGTCTTATTTGCCAGAATTTCTCTCTACAGTTCAAGATATTTTTATAATTATCACCTCTTTGGTCTTTATATACATGATTAATAATTCCAAAATAAAACTTCTTTCAACTGTTATTGTTGCTAATATGTCTATATATAGGGTTATTTGTGTTGATGCTTTTTATGAGATATACAAGTTCCTTAATTCTTTTTGCCAACTCCCTTGTTGTCACCCCGATTTAAAAACAAGAACAAGTTGAGAAAATAATATGCATTTATCTATTTATATCTATGATGAGTTTATAATGAATAATTACCAATGGGTTTGATCAAAACAAAAAACATTGAACAAACTCATTGGAGATTACCATTAATCTCAACTAAAATCAACAAAAAACATAATCCCAAATGTAAACCAATAGGTTACATTTGCAATTACAAAACGAAAACAAAAAAACAAAAGTCAACATTTACATGTGAGCTTCATTTCCACCACTACCCCTGATATGGGCACTTTGCCCTCATACCCCTGGAAATTAAATATACAAACTACATGGTCACACAAATATGAAGAAAGTGGCAAAGCTTAGGAATTATGCATTGGTTAATATAATGAACTTTGACTCTTATATAATTCGTCCAACTGTCCCGCTTGCAAAAAACACCAGTGTTTCACTACACAATAATAGGAATAGTGATAGGAATTGTTCTTTGAAAGGAATACTACTTTCTAAATGCAATAACTTAATATTTGGACCTTCATCTAAAAATTGCAGGCAATACCTTTCCCACACCTGTATGTCCCTTTACTTTTTTTGACACAACTCCGATTATATTTGTATTATTTCTAGTCAAGTAACTTTTTCAGTTCATAGTTTTTCTGTACACAAATTCAGATTATCTATGACTAAAATCAACTCTGTTACCCATAACAATTTTCCAGTTATGAATTATTACATTTCTGATAATTGTACTATCTAAAGACATTTCTAAATAGAAACTTATACTTCCTGTCTTGTTTAATTTGTTAATATCGGCATTTGTTCCTTTTAGTGTATTAATTAATATGGGTGGAACTGGCCATTTCTTTTGAGTTTGGTTTCATATGCAACAATATCTAAAAAATTTAACTTATACCCTCTTTCAGTAAATAATTAAATAAATCTGATTGATTTCATTATAAAATACTTAATTATTGGTGATTAACCTAGACGCCTAGTCATTTACCCTTGAAATATGTTTTTCTTTACAAAATAAGGATGGTGACTGCTGGAATGTAAATAATTCTTAGTAAATATGTTTTTCATATGGAAAAAGTAAAAAGTCATGGACATTCAGAAGCTATATATCTCAAACACTTGATGTCCTTAAGGGGTCATTTGCCTATATCCCATAGGCCTCTTATTACCAGAGGTTTAAGGTATCACACAGTGAAAACTCTAGCTTTTCTTGTAGTTTTTACTAATTGGTTTGTCTGTGTGACCTTTTTACTTTTTGATTTAGTTGTTAGTTGAGATATTTTGCAGACATCTTAATGGTTATGGACATTAGCTGGGTTTAGAGACCCTGTATTTCTAGATTATAGCTAAACAGTCACTTATGCGATGCTAATATGGTTATAAGAAAGCAGAAAAATACTTGTCCACATCTAGTGGTATTTGATTTTCTTGCCCTATATCTGTTCTTAAAGACGTAAAAGTAATAGTTGGAAATCATGGATGTTCAGAAGCCATATAGATGAATTGCTTGATGGATGTCCTTAAGGGGTCATTTGCATATATCCCATTGGCCTGTATTACAGGGGGTTTAAGTTGTTATACAATGAAAACTCTAGCTTGGCTAGTTTTTGCTAATTGGTTTGTCTGTGTGACCTTTTTTACTTTTTGATTTAATTGTTAGTTGGGATATTTTACAGACATCTTAATGGTTATGGACATCAGTTGGGTTTAAAGACCCTGAGTTTCAAGATTATAACCAATCATTCATGTTGTGCTAATGAGGTCATAAGATGGTCAAAACATGCATGTAGGTAGGTTGTGGTGTTTGGCTTTGCTGGCCTGCATCTGTCCATAAAGACTTAAAAGGAAAAAAATAAAAACTTGTGGACATTCAGAAGCCGTATAACTGAAACACTTGATGTCCTAAGGGGTCATTTGCCTATATCCCTTGGGCCTGTATTCGAGGAGGTTTAAGGTATTACAGAGTGAAAACTGTAGTTTGGCTAGGGTTTTCTTGTAGTTTTTATAGATATATGTCTCAAAAAAAGTTCATCTGTATTTATGCAGATATTTACATCTAAATAATTAATTTTATGTTCAATGGTTCCAAAAGACAGCTTTTAAAGCATTAGTATTTTCATTTAAAGTACTATTGCACAAATGTATTTGATCTGAATTACCTGTCCAAATGAATAAACGATTGTCAACAAACATCTTATATTAAGTTACTTTTTGAAAATAATTTATGTCCAAACAAATAATCTCTTCAAACCTTCCTAAACTAGGTTAGCAAAAGTGGGTACTGCAGTGGCAACCATGGCCACCCCTGAGATTTGTTGGTAATATTTATTATTAAAGGTAAAAAAAGTTAAATAATAATTCAAGTAACATACAAAATGTATTGATAGAAAAATCAGTTATACTAGTATTCTTAAGTATAAAGGTCCAAGTAATTTCATTCCCACTGTTTATAGGAAAATATGCATGTAAAGACTTAGTATTGAGGGTGTATATACATATATATATATATATATATATCTATATCTATATATGGGTCTAGAACTCTTGCAGGAATGCACTTTTCACTGAATTGCGAATGGGTGGGCATACTTACGTGAAAATGCTTTTCACCGAAGCAGCATTTTCACATAAGTATGCCTGTTGTGCCGGTCGTACTATGGTGCAGATAAGGGAAAATTCTCTTTTCCCCACAGTAGTGCGATCTCAGAGTGAGAATATTAAAGTAGGCGGTGTGGGGGTGCAGCTTCCCACATGAGGGGTGCAGGGGGGGGCATAAAAGTAGATTGAATGTTTTTTTTTTTAAAAAACACAAAACTACTGGCAGATCTTGGGATAAAAGCTCTGTGACGCTAAGTCAAAAGTACAATTAGTAAAATAAAATAAACAGTTCACGGAGCTAAAAGGGCAAATAGATCTTTTATCACAGCTACAACTGCATATAACAATCCATAGAAATGAAGTCCAATTCTGTTTCTGTATAAAAAACTCAGGTTTATTC
Organism: Protopterus annectens; assembly: GCF_019279795.1. NCBI lineage: Eukaryota > Metazoa > Chordata > Ceratodontiformes > Protopteridae > Protopterus > Protopterus annectens. The sequence continues at coordinate 60,831,021 of NC_056729.1, read as the reverse complement.
ATCGATGGTAAGCGCTTTCACTTAGGAGCTTCTTCAGACCAAGTAGGAGCTTCTTCAGACCAAGTAATCCATAGGAACAAAAAACACAAACATATATAGGCAAAACCACATCAATCATTCAATTAACAATATTAAAGCTGCAGACCGAGCACAGACCTATAGCTTAAATGCCTATATGCACTTCAAATGTATTTCAAGTCAGTGTCACGGAGCTTTTATCCCAAGATCTGCCAGTAGTTTTGTGGTTTTTCATAGCGTTTATTTTATTCTTACTGGCGACCATTGGGAACATGGCTGTCGAACATCCAGTAGATATAGAACTTGATTATAACCAAGACGGAGAGGTGAATATGAACGTTCTGGATGTGTTGGAAGCTGTAGTGCCTGGAGGGAGGCATAACCCAGACTCGAACTCTTTGTTGGAGAGGTTCGAGAAGTATTTGACAAGAGACGTAAAGAGTTTGTGGGGAGCTGAATCCCAAGCCACGGAGAATTATGTCATTGGTGCGATGGAGGATATGGAAGGTTTACAGTTTCGTTTAGATGAACTGGGAAAAAACTTTTTGTGTTATAAACGCTTACAATTACAGCGTTTACACTTTGAAGTTTGCCTTGACAGGAATATTGTGCCTAGGGGACTGCATGTTTTTAACATGCCGAGTCAAGGCTCTCAGTATCCTGAGTTGTTAACAAGATGGCAGAAGCTTAACCTCGAGGTAAGCGCTAATTACATGAGACTCCATTGAGTTTTTTAAGCCTGAGGAGGAGCAGCTACGAACATTATTACAGAATAAACAGTCAGAACTTTTTAGTAATTATCGCTTGAGTTTGCTAAGTCCTCTATTTGAGAGGCTGTTAGATAGTGTTGCTGTGTTCGAGCGGAAATTAATTGAACAAAAACGGACTAAGATCATCAGAGATACCTCTGATTTTAAGACAGGTCACGTATTTATGTGGCCTCGTCCTGGACATTTTAATAATGATTTATTTACACCTAAGATGGATGGTGGGGTTGATAATAATGTTTTAAATAGAGTGAATGCTGTAGCAGGAAAAACACTGACCACAATGTGTGATATTAATATGCATACCTCCCAGGGTACTAATAATGAAGCCCCGCAGGCTGTTATGGAAGGACGAAATGTTGGTAATAATGCTGTGAACAATGAATGTAGATTTGAATTCATTACAAGTGGAACTACCATTAATACTTCACCTAGTGGGGTTGGAAATTGGGTGGGAGACCCGAAAGAACAAGGGCTATCTTAGAATGCAAGTCTAACTACTAATATGTTGAGTGAAAGTAGTCAGAAGGGTTCATGTACTAATTTATACCCTCATGTAGTCGTTAATCCCCCTGTGAGGAGGGACACTACAGAAGAAACTGAACGAGTAGTTAGACCTAAAATGAATGTTAGGAATGTCAACACCCAAGAAGTATTAGAGTATAATTATAACAGTGTAAATGGTGCACTACCTTTTCCATTGCCTGTTCTGGTGGCAGGGGAGGGGGAGAGGAAGGTCAACCAGCAGGAACAGGTACAAAAGGAAATTATCAGGGGAATTACACTTGAATCAAAACATAAAGAAGATGTGGGGCAAGACCAAACCTCACTAATATATAATATTTCTAATCATGTATTGACATTCAAGGAATATAATGTGTTGCATAAAGGTCTTAATTTTATACCTACTCGTCCGAGCAAAGTTGAAGACACCATTTTGGATTTAAAGATGTTCTGTAAAGATGTTATAATACGCCTTATTTTTGGTGATAACACCAGTAATGCTGAGAGAGGTGTTGGGCAGGATTTACATTTACAGAAACCTAGTAGTTTTAGCCCTGTTAATCATCCCTTGGTTGAAGCTTATTGTAGGTTGACAGAAGAAGAGATTTTTCGGTTTTATGAGAATAGGACAGCCGATATGAATAAAAGATTGAAACATAATCTTACATTTACAGAAAGGAAAGCTCTACAAGCTTTACAGAATAATAAAGCTTTAGTTATACGCCCTGCAGATAAGAGGGGTCTAATTGTTGTTATGAATAGGATTTTTTATGAAGAATCTATGCAAAGTATGCTGAATGATGTTACATTTTATAATAAGATATTGATAAATGATGTACATAGGACTATACACACTGTGATGAATGATATAACAGATATTAAGATAGCTGCCCTTATCTCTGATGAGATGTTTAATTTTATGAATGTTGAGTTTCCATTAATTCCTATTATTCAAGGCCTCCCTAAAATACACAAGCATTCCACTAATCCACCTATGAGGGCCATAGTTGCAGGAGGAGGGTGGGTCACTGAACCCCTCTCTCTGTATATAGAGAAGCATTTACGCCCAGTGATTAATATGAATCCAAACTTGTTGAAGGACTCCAAACAATTTTTAGTAGACCTGTATGAAAGTTTGAAAGAGATGGGAGATGTTCATAGTATAGCTTTTGTCACTTTAGACGTACAGTCTTTGTTTAATATGATACCCAATGAGCTAGGTGTACAATTTGTACAGAAGTATTTAAATACACACAGTGAATATCAGGCCTCACAGATTGACCTGATCTGTTTCTTTTTGGAAACAGTACTCAATAATAATGTTTTTATGTCTGGAGAGTGTATTTATTTACAGAAACATGGCGTAGCTATGGGCACTTCGTGTGCCAATAGCTACGCCAATATGTTTCTAGCTCAATAGGAGGAAGAAGAAATGTTATTTCCTCGGGCTGAATTTAAAGAACATGTTTTGTTCTATAGGCATTTCGTGGACGATTTATTTTATGGAAAGGGTCTCAACTGGAATTTACCAGCTTTTTTAAGGTTATGAATAGTTTATTGGAATGTTTAAAATTTACATATCAGTTTTCCTATACATTTATAGAATATTTGGATGTATATGTTGAGAAGCTCGATGAAGGGATGATTAATACAGGAGTTTTTCGTAAAACCTGCCATAGGAATGCCTTTCTTTTCAGGTCGAGCATGCATCCAGGTTATATTTTTAAAAATCTTGTCAGAGGACAAGGCATGAGAGCCTCTAAGATGAATTCCTCAGAGGCTGGGTTCCATGCTGAGTTAGCTAACATTGAAAAAAATTTGTTAGATAGAGGGTATTCTCAAATGGAGTTAGAAAAACAATAGGAGGACCTGGCTAATTTGAGAGAGACTAAAGCGAAACCATACTATGGCCCATCTTACCAAGTTGAAGGATTAAAGAGAAGTGATCACTAAGATTCCATTACATTATTCTAGTGATACAGGGTATGTCACTAAACTGTTTCAACATTATTAGCCTATTTTGTTAGTTAACGATGACATTGGGGAAATAGTAGGTAATGTTCCAAGGTTCAGATTTAGGAATCATAAGAACCTGAAGAGAATTTTATGCACGGGTAATAGGGATTTGGAGAAGATAGATTTTGGTCATACTGAACCCTGTCGCTCCTGTAATTTCTGCCATTATATAAATACTATGGAGGTGTTCCATCATCCAGATTCAGGTAAAGAGTTTTGGTTTAGAGGTGTACATAATTGAATGACTCCCCACGTGGTTTATTTAGCAGAGTGTGAATCATGTGGGTTTTTTTATGTAGGAAAAACCAATAGAGAACTATGTGATAGAATGAGAGAACATTTGTATAATATAAAAAAGAAGTCTCCTAATAATGCCCTGTCTAAACATGTCATGGAAGAGGGAGTGCAACACACTTTTAGATTTAGGGTTATAGAAGCAATAGGGTTGAGTGTAAGGGAGGGAGTCATTAGAACGTATACTGAGCATAGAGAAACATATTGGATCATCATTTTGAAAGCAGATAGGGGTAAGGGCTTAAATGAGAGAGCATCAATTAGACCTGCTTTGAAAAGGAGGAGGTTACATAAATAAATAAACATTGTGGTTTGTATGTTGTTTTAACATGTAAGTTATATATTTATACATTTTGCGCTATGTTATGTTGATGTTAGATATTTAATTATTATATTATTAGGTTTTTGTCTTGAAATACATTTGAAGTGCATATAGGCATTTAAGCTATAGGTCTGTGCTGGGTCTGCAGCTTTAATATTGTTAATTGAATGATTGATGTGGTTGTGCCTATATATATTTGTGTTTTTTGTTCCTATGGATTACTAGGTCTGAAGAACCTCCTAAGTGAAAGCGCTTACCATCGATGAATAAACCTGAGTTTTTTATACAGAAACAGAATTGGACTTCATTTCTATGGATTGTTATATGCGGTTGTAGCCGTGATAAAAAAACTATTTGCCCTGTTAGCTCCGTGAACTGTTTATTTTGTTTTTTTTAACACACTTTAGCAAAAGTGCTTTTTTGGTGAAAGCACTTTCGTTAAAGTGTGTTCGATGATAGCGGATTTGGACTGCTGAACTTTCGTTCAACAGTCCTAGATCTATATATATATATATATATATATATATATATATATATATATATATATATATATATATATATATTATATAAAAATTAAAAAAAATCCCTTACAACCACAGATTAATTTTAAGATATTCTATATTGATCTGATTCTTAGTGATGGGCTCAAAAATAAATTCCTCACCATAAAGATACTGATGCATTTTGGATGTATATAAAATTATATCCATAACAACAACCCCTCCACCATTCTCAAGCTTCATAATTCTAATACTAGAGTCACTTGATAATGCAGGCAAAAGCAAATATTCCTTCCTAATCAGATTGTAAAATTTACCCTTCTTCTTCTTCCATTTTTTTCAAATGTCTTAGATAAAAAAAATCACATAATTTATCAAATAACATTAACACAGGCTGTAATGAGGGATTAAATGTACTTTTCCTACGTAGCATAGTATCATCAAACTTGTTAACCCCACCAAAAAACAAAAATAAATTTTCCTAGAAAATAACCTAACTTCCAAGAGATTGTCTACCAAATTAAATTCCTTGGCAAGCACAAAAGTGAAACCATTTTTTTAAATATTAAGTAAATCACTAGTGATAGATAAGTCACTATAGTTGTAGATTTAAAATCCATTAATATCATGGATAATCTTATCTGAAATAAAAAATGTATTTACCAGTCAATCCAGTGCAAACTGTGGATTTAGGCATTAACAACATGATACATTTAGAAATAAATTCCTTAGACAAAATAAGGGAACTACTAGAAATGTAAGTTATAGTGTTATAGTATTACTATAAAAAATGTTTTCAGCATAGCTATGATCACCGACATACATATCAGTAACTACAGTGGACTCATAACTCTGCCCCTACCCCCTCCTCCCCATGCCCCATATCTTCTGTGAGTTCTGATACTACCCTGGGGATGCTGACCAGTGGGGTAAATTGGGCACATACCTCACATTTCTCCTCTGCTCCCATAACTTTGGAGACCTTCTTGGAATAACAGGTTCAGGTGGGGAATGGTAATGTAGGGTTGTGGGGCTCCAAAAAGATTGAATCATATGGTTCAATGTTGCCAAAATGATTCACAGTACCATGGTTAGAATCAGGAACTTGTGCCTTGGAAGTAAAACCAAAGTTATTGCTGCTTTTCATTTTAACTATAGGGACAGGATAAACTTCTTTCTTTTCATAAGCAATTCTGTCCCTCTTTGATTTTCTATTTTTTTCCTTGCCCATATGATATCACATATATTGTCCATTTTATCAAATACATCATAGAACTGACAGTATACTGTATAGCATATTGGTCAAAAAGTAAATCTGTTAGTATTTCATCATGCAATTTAGTGATCTCAGCTTCTAACTTATTTAATGTCCTTTTATTGTTCTTAATAATCAACACCATGAATCTGAGTCCAGTACAATCAAAAAAGTCCAAAAGCTCAGAATAAAGTACAGAACCATTTTCAACACCATCAGGGTACTTCCAGATTCTTAGACCCATAGGTACCCTCCTACTTTGGAGGTAATCATTCAAAAATAAGTTGCCCAATGGTAGGCTATGAAATTGCATAAACAGCTTTTCACAATATTTAACTTTATCATGTAAAGATGGATAAACAACATTAGATTTACAGAAGACTTCTGAATTGTTACCTAAAGGTACAGTTTTATGTAACAACTGGTTACAAAAATCCATACCACGACTAAAAACATAATTATTTACAATAGTCTATCCATTTGCATCACTTTGTAAAGTATTAATGTGCAAGTAATCTTGCCTCAACCCCAACACACCACTAAAATGTTGGTAAGCTTGACTATTAGGACTGGTAAATTTAAATTTATTAAAGAAGAAACTGCAGTGTGGTCTTTAAGTAAATCACTGTTACCAGTTTCAGAAACAATTGCTGAGTAAGAAGCTTTGTTTGTCCTATCACTAATTCCACTGGAGGATTTCATATGCACATCCTTACGTTTATCAGCAGACTTATCCACTGCTTGATCTGAATGCTGCAAATCAATCGAAACACCCATTCATTGATGAGATTTCCGATCACCAGATACACCATCAACATTAACTAACATCTGAAAAGAGTGATGCAAACATGAAGCATTAACACCCACCTTATGCTGCACATTCTGAGGACCAGAAAATAACTGTTCTTTCAGTGATTCTGGCAATCTAACACTTGCAGCAGAAAGGTTAGCCAAAGCAGGACGTTGCATCATATCCACTCAGGGAAAATGAGCTGGTGCAAATCTTCAGTAAAATGGGAAAGTGAACCAGCAAGCAAAGTAAGGTTCCACTCTTTATCCACATTGGAATGCACATTAACAGACTGGTGTGTAGTGTGAGAAACCATGGGCCTGTCATCAAACAAATCCTGCAAAGACATCACCAAGTAAAAAAGTGAAAACACTAAAGACTAAAGAACCGATCTGGCAAACCAGAAAAAAAATAATCAACCAAAGCTGGAAGTGAAGTCAGACACAGAATATTTAATGGATAAGCACTTTTGTTCCAATAGTATTCTTGGACAGATAACACTATAGCCAGAACACAATGATTTATTCAAAACATTTCCAATTACATGTCTTTGCAGGTCAGATCAAAACTCCTAATTAATCAACTCATAATAGTTCAATAAAATAGACCTGCTGTCCTACATTAAATAGTTAAATAGTCATATAAAAACTACATATAAAAGTTGCTAAAGTAGATTTTCAAACAAATATGTATACATATATAAACTTGGGGTATGCTACCCCTTTTAGAACTATACTATCAGCTCCTAGTAACATTATAGAGGTTTTATATATATATATATATATATATATATATATATATATATATATAAAACCTCTATAATGTTACTAGGGGCTGATAGTATAGGTCTAAAAGGGATATATATATATATATATATATATATATACATCCGCGGTGGTGCAGCGGTAGCGTTGTTGCCGAACAACAAGAGGTTCTCCCGTTCGATTCTCGGCTGGAGTGTGGGGAGTGCCTTCTGTGTGGAGTCTGCATGTCCTCCCCGTGGTTGGGTGGGCATTTGAATGACATGCATAAATGGGTGTGCCTTCGTTGAAGGTTGAATGTCGAGCTGGCATCTCGGCGTTTGTGAAAGTCTACTGCGAATCATTAGCGGACCGGAGTTCCGCTGTGGCGACCCCTAACCGGGAAAAGACAAACAACAACAACATATGTATATATATTATTAAACCCATTAGTTCAGAAACTTCACACTTATATTAATGATTAATTAGATTTTAAGGATAAGTTAAGAAAATATATGTTTACAGGTGATGAAAACTATGTTTACAACCATCACTCTGATTTTAGAATGTTTAAAAATTCATCACAATGGGGGTTCCATGTAAGTTTGAAAAACCAATTCAGATAATATAGTCAAAATTTATTGTATTGTTTCCTTATATCTAATATGCTAACTTGTTTATATTCTAAAGTGTTTTATAAGATTCTAGGCATTATACATATTCTTCCTGATACACAATAACAAGTCCACCCTCCTGTATGCTTTCATGCACTTCAAAGCTTTCTTGTTCTGTAGTCATTCTAATGTTTTATGTTCAATCCCATTTTAATTGTAAAAAATGTTTTGCTGTGTTTTATTAGCAAAAAGTGTCTTTATATATTTTTCACAAATACCATAAATGTGTGTAGAGCTGACATGAGTGGGGTAGAAAGCAGAAGGTTTCTTAAAATCAACATTCATTAATTTGACATTGTTTAAATTGTAGCTTATGTTTAATTTTCTAGAAAATAATTTCCCATTAACCAAACATTTAGCAAAAGCTGCCATTCTACTGGGTAAAGAAGAACACCTCTTCTTTAAAGTTTTGATTGTGATCAGAGAAAAATTCCCATTGTTAAAATTAGAAAATATATTTGATTAGAAAATGTCCTCAAAGGCATTCAATTTCTCTGACCTCCTGCACTTGAGTGCTCCTCTGCCCTTCCCCTTCCCATATTGGATGATATAACATGGGCTAGATAATTTGTTTAAAAAGATATATGCTATTAAATATTTCATTCTCTGCCTGTTCCTGTCAGCACTTATTCCTGTTGTATCCTGAGAAACCGTCTTACTGAAACATAGGGAAGTTCTATCTGTTGTTCTAAAAATATTGTTGGTAGAACTCTTTACATCATCACATGTGGGTTCAGTGTTCATATTTGTATTGTTGTTGTGATAATTAATGCTGTTATTATTATTAAAAAATAAATTGTTTTTTCTGGTCTGTAGACACAAGCTGATAAGCTCCCTTCTTGGACTACTTTAACATGTCTCTATTTAGCTTCTTTTGCTTTCTTTGTATGATGATTTTAGTCAAACCATCTGTATCAATAAAATCAGCTTCAAACTGATTGGAAAAACTAAACAATGCTGGCTTTAGTGATGTTCCTTGCTAGTTCTACAAGTTCATGATTCAAAACATATAGTAGTTTTTAAATGTACTCAATAAGTATTTTAATTAATTGAAACCCCATTTTATTGAAAAAATTGACTAATGTCTCGTAAAAAGGATCTTATTCTAAAATCCCATTTGGAAAATTATATACGTACAGTCTGTTATGCACTATTTCAACAACAACACATCTCTTTCTAGATGTAAACTCTTAATGCATAAAAGACTCAAACTTTTCAGCTTCTTTTCAAAAGAAGCTGTAAGATATTTTACATGCAAACAAGGCGTATCAGGTTTGCAGACTTCCTCCAATTAATTAACTGCTCTGTCACTGAATTGAAGAGATTTATGTTTTTCTAAGAAATTGTTTTAAACAGTCCCTGTTAATTGCAAAGGAACATCTATTGCTTTTTTTTTCAATCCCCATTGCTTTAAGAATAATAATGCATTTGCTAAAGGCTGGTGAAATCAGTCTGTCTGCAGATTCATATAAATCCTGTAAAAGGTTGCAATGAGTAACATGCAGTGTCAGTTCTGTGATGATGTTCTGTATCTGTTGTAAAACATTAGTTGTATGTTTATTTATTTTTATTTTTATTTATTTATCATTTGTTGACCGGGAAAGTCCGACTAGGTTCCACAGAGCCTGTTTTCAGTGGAGGCCCGGGGAGAAATGCTCCAGATGCATGTCTTTGGAAAGAGTGTGTTCAAATAAGGTACATTATTGTTCCAGTGAAGTATACAGAGTAAGCCATGATTGTTCATTGTAGATGAAGATGAAGAACTATTGTATATGCCTGCCTTTCTAGTAAAAAAAAAAATGAATAACTAAAACACCAAAAATGGAATCCTGAGGATGACACAAAATCAAACTAAAACAGATACAGAGCATCTAACAGGCAGACTCCAACAGAAAAAATCTTACTTTAATTTAATGTTTTCATCCTTCAGTAATAGCTGGACTTCTTCAGATGACTACACTAAGCAAAGTGCCAGATTAAATATACAAACAAAATCACATGACCAATCAAACATTAAAAATGGTCACCATAAAAAGCAGAGACACCAATAACCTTTTCTGTAGACATATTGGCAACAATAACAGCTGCAAGACATTTTATTTTGGGATGATTGATCATGTACATAAAGACCAAAAGGGAGGTAATTCTAAAAATGTTTTGGAAACTAGAGAGGCCTTGATGCAGAAAAAGTTCCAAGCAGACACATACACAGGTGTCTATGGCACTATTTATATAATTTTTTTTAACTTTGAAAAGGCTTGGTAAACATTAACAATCAGTCAGTTTTATTAGCTTTATTTATTTGTTGTTGTTTATTGTTACATAAATTGTTTTCTAAATGCATTTGATATAGGTTTGGAACAGTGGCGATTTATAATATTTGAATGGTCATGTAATTTTGTAGGTATATTTAATTTCACACTTTAAGTCATTCTGAAGAAATCCATCTTTTACTGAAGGATGAAAGAACTAAATTAAAGTCTGATTTAATTCTATTGGAATCTACCCATTGGATGCTTTGTGACTGCTTTAGGTTTAATAAATTATTAAATCTGCTTCTCACTTTAACTGTTTTTAACATGTTTGTTCATTGACTCAGAATTTGTAGTTGCTCAGCAGTGTTGAACCAGGCTCCAGTATTAATAGCATTTTATACCTTATTAACCAAACTGAGAATGACTGAAAAACTCTCTGGTTTTAAGAATTTTCTTAAACAATATCTCAAGTAGTCCTGGTTATACTTCATGTTCTTCTCTTGGGAAAGATTGTGTGATCTTCAGTTTTTATTGCTTTCCCTGTGTATCCTTCCTGGTTTCTTCCTTAGCTGAAATACCACTACCTTTTTTCACATAAGCTCTTCAGTTTATCATAGACTTACCTATCATACCTTTTTTTCTTTCTCATTTTCTATCTACTTCATCAATAACTACCTCTTATCTGCAATGTATCTGGAAGTCGTCTTCAATAATGTGTAACTCCTAACCTAAATCTTATCTTTCTTGCCATGCTTAACACTCTTTTTCCCATCTCTCTTACTTTAAACCCTATATTTCATTCATATGTATTTTACAAATTTCTCTAGCCCCTGCCTAGTCCTGATGGATAGCACATCCTTTTCATTGTAATACATTTGTCTGTGATACAATATGCTTTGTACACAGTAAATCAAGCTGTATAATCTTCTGAACTTTACTGTAAGGTACTTCTAGCATCGTTACTTCTGTATACTGCAAGTTTTTCTATTATAAATGTAATTCTTGTTTATCATGTACAGTGAAATTGTAGTTGTAAATGTCTAGTACCAAACTTTTCTCCCTGAGCCTCTGTTAAAAATCAGCCTTGCCCAGTCAGATGCTCTCAGTAAACAAAGACAAATAAATAAATAAATCAATAAATAAAGTGCAGCACTGATGGAGTTAATGATTTAACGCTATGACATGGGCAGGCAACTCCTTTTTGCATGTCTGGCAGTTTACTTCAAAGGTAGATTGTGAGCTCTATGTGAGCTTCATGCTGTAGTCACGTGTTTGATTCCCTAGACTTCACCTAGCAAATTGTGTGATTTTATGCGAGTCCCTAAACCGATGCTTGTGTCTGGTGGGTTGACACATTTAACAATTACTTTAAAAATGATTGGCTTCCTACCATATCTCTTAATTGTCCATGATTTTGCCTCAAGCTTTTGCCCTGTCCCATGTAAAATGTTTGATTTTCTGTTTAATCTCTGAGGATTGCAGTCTGTCAGCAATGCAAGATATTGGAGTTTTATAATTATTCTTCAGAATATTAAGGTTTTGTGCAAAATCTGTTGTTCTATTAGTCTCTATGTGAGTTAGAGTAATATTTAAAAAGTGTCCCTGACTTTGGGCCTTTGTGCATCATTTTGCCTTTTTCCCTGATTCTTGAACAAAGAAGTTGAGAGCTATACTTGCCACTATATTTGGGTTGCAGTGCAACGTCAGGCATTAGAAATGCTAGAAGTATCCCTGTCTATGAATCTGAGCAGCATTTTACATGCTGGGTTGCTAATCTCTCATGTCTTTATGATGCTCTGTTGTTTCTGAATCACGTTTTTGCATGTTTCTCTCTTTTTCCTTTGCACTAGCCCTATGCATTGAGCACTGTGTCAGTGAATAATGCCAAAGTCATTAACTGCACCAACAATTTAAAAATATCAGTATTTAAAAAATAATTTTAGCATGAGAAACTGAAAAAAAATGGTTTATTAATGTTGGTTAAAGGGTGAATTATAGGAGAAATGTTAAAAATAAGTCAAATGAGGAGCAGGAGGATGAAACAGCTGATAGGGAAAATGGGGACATGCTGGGAATGGTATAAGTGTAATTCAGGGAAGATTAGGCCAGGGTATAATAACAATAATAATGAAAAGTACTGAAGAAGAACATTCACTGCAAAACTGTAGTGCATGTGGATATTAGTAACAATAACATTAACTCAAAGTGAGCCTTTCAAGTAGAGAGCACAAAATGCTACCCTTATTATTTTTAGATTTTCTCTTGATGTAAGAAACCAGATTAAGTATAGCTTCTTACTGTAAACGTGGAGATAAATTGCTGAGATGTGTTTAGACCAGTCTTAGATGAGTCTCACTGGAGATAAGATGTTAGGGGACACATGTTTAGACCAGTCTTTGATGAAACTCATGCTGCCAGAAGTCTATTTAGTAATAAAGACAGGAGTGTACAGCATTATCCTGGGTTAAGATGGTTCTGCCAGCATGAAGTTATGAAGGAGAAGTGCTAGAAAAAAATGATTGCTGGACAACAATGTTATAGCCTCCTTCAGACATCATAGTGTACAGTAATTATCTAAATTATTGATAAAGTTAACCATAACAAGGAAGATACTGCATTAACAATGCAATATGGTTCTCACTAACCTTCAAATAAAAATATAACAGAGGGTTTGCAGCAGCCACAGTTTATAAGAAACTGTCAAAAATGAAATAAAGCAGTCTGAAGTATTTTGGATAACTAACAGTTTGTTAACTCTAACAGATATGACAGAGTAAACGGCACTGAAATCATATTGTGCACAGTGGAGAAATTGGTGTAGGTTTAAAGTGGTACTAACTGACTTCTATTAAGTAATTTTTTTTTGAGATGGATACTGCCAGCTAAGCAAAATCTGTATTGTAGAAAAAATGAAGCACATCATAAAGTTATGGTCTTTAAAGGAGAAGATGTTTATTTACATATTTAACAAATATTTTATTGACAATTGTCCATGGCAGGGCTCGTCACCTGTCGGTGTAATCGTTGGCACTAGATGATTTTCACTGTGGAGGTGACACCACAACCCCATGTGCAAAAAATAGGGAAAAAAGGTTTATGGATGGATGGATTTTATTAACAACTGTACTGTCTACAGTAATCTTCAGGTTTCTAGTTAATAAAGACATCATTTTTGAATACAGATCATTAAGTAACACCTGCCAGGTTTAGGATTTATTTTATTTACATATGTTTTATTTGACTGGCTTAGACTGACTAGGCCTGTGGCCTGTTTTCAGGGAAGACCAAACCTGGTAGTTATACAGACTACAGGATAGGTGGCCTGTATACCTGGAAAGCTTCCCTGGTATTACAGAAACATGGGCCACTGACAAATTATGGTAAATTTTAGGCTAAAGAAGAAAGACAGGAAAAGGTAGGGGCGAGGAAGAAGAGGAGGAGTAGAAGGAATGTTTTTTAGGGTGCTGTTAGGAATTTAGGAATCTACATATAAAGAGGGCATCAAATATGGGGTTAGAGCAGAGAAGGAACACCAATCCAGAAACAGGACAGTGTGGGTCAGAAGGTTGGTTAACTGCCCTGAAAGATTAGGTAGAGAAAGGGAGGAGGAGAAAGAGAGCTAATGGACCGATACTGTGCATCATCTATCAGACACAACAAGGGAGGAATATGAGAGAGACTGAAGGAGATATAATGACGTGGGGTTGCAGAACAAGGGTACTATTCACGGAGATCCGAATCTGCCAAGCAAGACTAGGAGCGTCCAAGCTCCAGGGTAGACATGGAGACATTTACTGAAGTATTAGACAATGAGGGAGTTCAGCCAACTGGTGCAAGGCTGCACCAGAAGGAGAGGACTTTAATGTAATACTAACTAGCATAAAGGTATCAGTTTAAGACAGTAGTAGTTAACAGTCATCATGCCAGTGCATGATTTAGAGTAAGGAAAGAGAAGACTAAAAAGACAAAGATGATGTGTGAGATTTTGGAGCAGTGGATTATGCGCAGCTGGAGAGGTGATCAATTATGGGTTAAAATAATAGGAGAAAAATCAAGGGAGTAAACAAGCTATGGAAATGGATTAGGGATGGTGTATTCTGGATTATGGACAAGACTGTGAGGAGGATGAAGAAATACAAAAAAAGGGAAGAGGGGAAAAGTGGCTATACAAGAAGGTAAGGCTAGCAGGTAGGGTAAAAGGCAAGCCCTAAAAGTGATGCAAAGGAGGGATACAGAAGTTAGGAGAGGTACAGTAGAAGATGGATAGCAAAATGACAACAAAGATGAATAGGGCAGCAATGGTGGAATTTGAAAAGAAGCTAGTAGAAGGAATCAAGAGGGGAGGCAAGAGTGTTTTGGATATGTAACCGAAAGAAGGAAGGAAGAGACAGAACTGGCCAGGCTGAGCAAAGATGGGAGAAAAATCATGGAATACTCAGGAAAAAGCAGTGGTGCTATATGAATACTTCAGTCATCATAAAGGAAAACAAAGAGGGGGTGCCATGCAGAGAGCGGGAGAGGCTGGGCAGAATAGGAAGAAGAGTGGACAGACTCTAGGACAGAGGGGAGGAAGTTGATTTTGGAAATGTGTACCATTAGAAAGGGTAATGCACAAGGGCAAGGTGGTCTACCAGACAGAGTCCTCAGAAATCTGGCTAGTATGTTATGAAACTCCATGCCATAAATTTTGAACAGGTTATTAGCTACTGCAGAAGGGCCAAAGGACTGGAAAATAGCCAGTGTTTTATCCATGTCCAGGGGAGAAAGGAAAAATCTGCTGAGCTTCAGGTCTGTTAGCATAAAAACAGGAGCATGGAAAGTCATGGAAAGAATTGTGAGTGGGAGGCAGGCATCATTTGAAGAGGGCAAAAATCTCTAGGACAGTGGCCAACATGGGTTCATGGCCAGAAGGAGCTGTCAGTGAAGCCAAATCTAGCTGTATGACTTGGTTTAAGATAGACTTTACAGGGTATTACCAATCAGAGTATTCCACCTGGAGGCTGATAGAAAAACTGGAGGTGTTGAGGGTAGAACCTAGACTGAGAAACTTGATGCTGCAAAGTGGAATGATGTGATGCAGCGAGGATTGTAGTGAAAGGGGCAATGACAGAAATTAGGAAAGGGACTAATGGAGTACAGCATGGATCTGTCCAGGAGCCTCAGTATGTTTGCTTCAGACCTGCCTGAGGGAATGCAAAGAATTATTAACCACTTTTCTGATAACGTGGTTCTGGGTGTAGCAGTGCAGGATGGGAAAACTTTAGGGAAGACTGGGAAACTGAACAAGTGGGAAGAAAGGTGGAGATGAGATGCAGTGCAAACTTAGGTCACAACAACCCTGGTGTAAAGTTTCAGCTGGGGGTGTGGAACTGATGATAAATAAACTGGAAAAGAATCTAGGGCTGTTGGTCACACTTGGAATGGACCACTAAGAACAGAGTGAAAGGGAGGCAGCTTCAGCAAACACAATGCTGGGATGTATCCTCAGAGGAAAGGTTCCAGAAGCAGAGTGGCAATGCTCCTACTCTGTGTGGTCCTTATCAGACCACAGCTTGAATACTTTGTGTAGCTGTTGGGCCATATAAGGAAAGGGACAACAGGCTCATGGAAGGAATCCACATGAAAGCTACCAGAAGGATCTGTGAGGTGGAGAGGAAAGAGGTATGTGCAGAGGCTACAGAAGCTCAATTTATTCTAACGTGAGAACAGAACATGTAGGGGGATGTGATACAATACCAGGTCTGGGAGATGAGGGATCATTCTGTGCAGGAATGCAAGAAGTCTAAGAAAGGAGTGCAGGTAGCAGAATGTAGGGAATAAGTACTCCCTGGATCTCCAAAAGTACTGTTTCACAAAGAGGGTGTTAGATGCATGGAATGTATTACCAGAAAGGTGGTGGAGAGGATATCCATGGAGATATTCAAGAGGTCATGGCACAGATAGAAAAGGGGTAATTGGGAAGGTATGGATGGATAAGAGGCTGAATGTTAAATGCAGTTATAAGGCCATACTAGATAGTCTTATTGTTTCCTTTTTCCCTCAAATGTAATGAAAGTGTCCACTTAGTCATCTGTACAATAATAAATATTTTCCCAATTGTCTTGCTCTTTCACAATAAGAAACTCAAGACATTTCTGCTATCCTTTTTGGTGACATTCTCTGAACTGTTTCTAGTTTTTCTACGTGCTCTTTCTTGTGAGGGCACAAGAAAGTGATATTGTACTTTGCTGGATGTAATTGGCTTTCTACTTATAAATAATCAAAAGAAGCAAAGATCCTACATTACTCCTACCAAATGCACAGATCTTATCAGTATGCTGACTACAGGTTAACCTTTTATCAACCAGTACTTCCAGGTCAGCGCAGTCTCTTACTTGTTTACACTTAAGCTTCTCTTCCAATAAGAATAAATTGAGACACTACTTACCCCAATGTCATTAAAACTCTGTTTTCACATTTATAAACAATTTTCCTTTGACAATTTGATGTTATCTGTACTTCCATTTTAATATCACTAGTATATTTTGTGTACCATGCATTCATTTGCAATGGTATGTCACTAATAAATGGCTTAGTTGATAGTTTCTTTTCAGACATTGTGTAGTCTGTCTGAATATTCCTGAATTTTGCATAGTATTTTACAGTTGTTCCATTAACCCTATATGATCAACAATGCTGAGTGTCTTGCTAAATTTCTTAAATATCACATTCACCTGAAATCTCTTGTCCATGGCATTCATCATATTTTCCAGATGTTGTTCTATTACACATAATACCAATCTTCTCATCACGCTGTCAAAATATTGTGGTTTAGCCATATCTATTTATATTTCTTAATAAATTACATGTGTGAAATGCTTAAATGACAATATATACACTGTATGACTAATTATAACTTCTCCTATTTTCTCTTTTTCGGATGACCTGTTCTTCTGTCCAAGCCCCCTACTTGCTTTTTTTTCTCTCCTTTGCCCTTTAGTCCACTATCAATCTATTTTTGGTCCATTTAAGTGTGCAGTTACATACAGTAATGAATTCTTAATTATCTTCTATATTGCTTACTCATACCATACCCTGGTTCCTTTGTGAAGGATGTGTTGTCTGGCTTGTCCAATGGTGATGACAGATGGGTGTCTATGGATGCTATAATGACTTCATTGTATCTAGTTACTTTGTTTTTCAGCCTGCTGTGTCTTTTGTAATCATAATTGCTGGCAGTGCAATTCAGACATTTTATTAATACTTTAACTTACTACTAACATTTCAGTTTATTGGTTTAAAAATATATTCATTTTTTATGAACCTTTTCAGTGTGGGCGGTCTGTTGCATTCCAGAGATGTTGTACTGTTTTAGGTTCTTACTGCTCTGTTATTGCTGGAAATCTGTCTGTTTGTTCCTGCTTGCCAGGTACAGGAAATCTGAGTTTTTGTCTGGAATAGTAGCTTTGAGTGTGAGATGCTTCTGAATAGGTAGTCTTCCATCCTGCTTATGAACTTCATTTGCTTCCTGGAATTTCAAACACAGCTGACTGGCAGTTTTGGGGACCAAATGTCCAATCATTTTGGCAGGGTGACTTGCATCTTTTGGGGCTGTTGTCCTCCTGTTTTGAGCTACTTTAGGCAGTTGGCCCAAATGGAAGCCTGCTGTATGCTTACTGGTGAGATATGAAGCTGAATTGGGAAGACTGTGTTTATGTAGGACTTCATAGGAAGAAACGAGTTAATGGATGGAACTGATGTTGAGATGTTGGCAGCTACCCATTCAATAGATACCATACCTCTCAACCTCTTAGCACAAGAAATCTGGACAAAGCCAAAATAATGGGGGGACAAAGGCCCAAAAATAGGGATAGATTTTAAATATTGTTGTTATAAACTTAGAAAGTTGGAGGTTTTTTGTTAACATGCATTTTCTGAAGGATATAAAACCTGAAATTCAAATGTCTGTTATTATTTAGTGGTTTCAATCTTCAGCGATTTGCCAGAAAACCACACCTTTTATGAGGGACCGACCAAAAATATGAGCCTAAAATCTGGATATTCTGTTAAAATCTGGATAGTTGAGAGGTATGCTGGTGGTTCCACTTGAAATCATCGAAAGCTTGAAACATCGGAATTCTGATCATCGAGACCAGAACATTGAGTTTCAAACCATGGAAGATTGAAAGAGAATGTAAAAAAAAGAAAAAAAAACTCTAAAAACTATTTTATGTAGGGAGGCTTTGCCCCCCCTGCACCCCCCACCCCCCCAACTTTAATATACCAACTCCGAGATCGCACTACAATGGGGCAAAGGGAAATCTCTGTTTTAGCGCTATATGCAGAAGCCCTAACTTGGAGATTTCCCGTACCCTGTCTGCAGTGCCATCACAGAGATGGCACATTCACAGACACAGTGTGCAGGGCACTTTGCTGCCCTGCAGAAGCACTAGCTTTTCCCTTGTTTACTTACCTTTTTCTTCCCCTTGACAACATCGATGTTCTAAACACTCAGTGATATGGTCTTGGCCATATGAATTTCGATGGTTTAGACTTTCAATGTTTTCAAGTGGAACCATGCTGGATACTATCAAATAGAGACTTTTTTGAACTTGTTTTTATGTTGTAAGTGAGATAATTTCTTTTTAGCATGTTGTGTTCAGTTAAATTTTGTCTGTGTTTTTAATGTGATGCTTATATTTAATTTTTAATCATTTTGCTTGATATATAATTATTCACCTTTTATCTTGGATGGCTGTATTCACACAACAATGCTACAGGTTTTCTGAATTGCATTTTTCCCAAAAATTATTAATTTTTGATTAAGCAAAATAAAACAATAAACAGTGGATTTTTCATAACATTTCTAATAATATACTTTTTATATAACAATACACTTTTCATAATTTTTAACAGCTTAAAAATGTATAAACATCAAAATTTTTATCATCTTGCTAATCTTTATTAAATTTACCTGATAATTTTAGATTTGTCCATAATTTATAATTTGGAGTTTTTTTGTTTTAGAGTTTATGGAGATTTCTTTATTTATTTAATGTAGGATTACCCTGGTAGCTAGTTGAACAAAGTCTTGAAATGCTGCAGGTCTGCTGGTCTTCCAAATCCTTATAGTTATTTTCCTGGGTGTTGCCAAAAGTCCATAATAACATGCCTTGAGGTTTTATGATGCAAGTAGGTAGTGGAGCATTAAATAAGACTAACCACTTACTAAAACTACATTTATCAGTTCACAACACTTTGATAAAATCATCTATTCTATGCTAATTATCTCTTTATTTTATAAATGTATTAAGGATATGTGCCTCATCTGTTTTTTATGATTTTATCACATCACCATCTGTTATCATGTATGTTATACATTTTTATTTAAATTTTATGTGGTATGTAGAATGCTTTGTGTATGTATTTTGAGGAAAACATCCACTGTAGAGATGTTGTTGTCTGACTGGCAGATTTGAAAATCAATCTTTTAATATTATCATCCAGTTCACTGAATGATATATTTTCCATGTAAGTCCAGTAATTATGCACATCTTATTATTTATGGGCACAGTCAGTTTGTACAGTTTTGCTAATCCTTTATCGACTCTTGTAATTAGAAAAGATATTATTATTTATGGTGATAATCAGTTTGTATAGTTCTGCTAATCTTTTATTAATTTGGTTTCATAATGTAATACATTCGGTTTGTAAGGGTGCTTAGATAATAAGCACTGAAATAAATTGAACTTGGCCTCCTTGATTTATTCTCACTTTTTATTTCTATATAAATTGTAATCTTTCTACTTTTCTCTTCTTCTTTCCCTCCATTTGCTTAAATCTCCTTTCCAAAGAGCTTTCCCCTATACCGTATTGATATTTGCTTCATTCAGTTATTAACACCCTCTTACCCTTGGCTCTCTCTTTTATCTACTCTAACTTTCTTCATTAATCATTCTAACTGTTTGTGGTTATGAACTCTTGTTATGAACATTTCATATGTTTCATTACGCTCTCTTATCATCTTTAAATAATATGTCATTTACTAATAAATTACAGCAGAGTATAGCACAATATATTCTTCATTTTACCTAATTACACATATCTCACTGTCTTATAGAGAGTATCTGTAGTTTACTTATTATTACTAAATATTTTCAGGTGCCCCGTTCTCGACATGCTGTTATATTTTAAGAAGTCTCTGTAGTTAGTTGCTCAATGTTGTAGTTTCACGTTTTACCAACCTACATGTAATTACTGTTCATTTTCTTTCATGGCTCCACTGAAAATGGTTATGGCAATGTAACCAACATAGTTATCATCCATGAAATAAAGAAATAAAAGGTCAATAAATTTGTTGTAACTGGGACTTTCCTTTGATATGTGTATTGCCTCTAGTCCTTATATGGAACCATTATAATGTAATATTCCAGGTTTTGAGCTAACAAAAGTTCTAGTATCTTACAGATTACACTTAATAAACTAATAGGCTTGTAGGTTTTAGGAGAATGTTCTGCTCCTCCCTTTATACATTCTCCCAATGTCAATCTTCATCCAGTCCAAAGACAGATTATTTTTTGCTTAGGTTCTTGTAAAGTTTGAACAATACTGTTATTAATTTTTCTTTTAATTGCTTTACCTGGTGAGTGTGTGAGTTAGGTCCAAGAGATTTACTAGTTTTTGATGCATGTACAGTGTGTAGGGCATCCTTTTCCTCCACCACAGCTCTATGTACTTCCATCAGTGGGTGGGAGTGAAGGATAGTGCCTTAGTATCACAACCTCATGATTCACTCTTCTTCTCATACTTTGAATTATACATTTTAGGTTGCTAGCCTCTGTCTTTCACCTCTGGCTATCTGAAGGCTAGGTTGGGAAAGCAAATTTTGTTTAAAATTTAATAAATTAAAAGTGTGTGATGTTTGAGGCAGTCAGCTAGCAACTATGAGACTAGCATTTGTTTTCTAGCAGGGTTTTGCCTCCTGTAGCCCTGCACCCCTATTATTTATATACTAAGTTTGTGATCAGTGTATACCAGAGCAGAGGGAGTACTCTAAGCTACCAGAACCTTGGGTCTTGCACTTCTGATTTTAAAGGAACAACATACTGACTTGTGGTTGTGAGTAAACAGCCCACATATTTTACAGGGCTTTTATAGTACTCACAGCTCCAGCCTATGTTTCTCATGGCACCCAAACTTGCTCCAATGGTTTGGAAAACATGTAGGTCAGATGGAATTTGGAATGCAAATTTTGAATCAGTAGGGGGATTAGGTGGGTTTAAAACTAAGATGGAAAGGAGGCTCTAGACCTGCTGCATTTTTTGTCTGAAGGATCTGCTGTTGCTTGATGGCACTTACAAGTATCTTGTGCTAGTCCTTGTTATATGGGTTATCAGAGTGTTTATTTTATTTAAAAAATCTAGAACTGCTCAGAAATGAATTCTGCATGGGATCACTGAATGGTGGTCAGTGCTACTCCTTGCTTAGCTCAACTGCTGCCTCAACATAAAAGAATCAGAATTTAAATAGCTTCTTTGAAGGCAAAGCTAAATTTAGTTTGATTTAATGTGAGGCTGGTATTTGGTGAGGGTAAAGAAAGCAATAACCCAAACCCCACCCCCTCCCGTGAGGCTGTCAAGGCCAGCAACCATAGCTAGTAACTATAAATTTTTTCCAAAATAACTTTTCATAATTTGTAACTTTGCCTGAGTAATCTTTTTCCTTCCCTCATTCAGCTTCACAAAACATTGATCACCAAAATGAAAGGTTAGACCCTGTTAACACTTAATAATCAAAAGTGGAGCATACCAGAGAGACAGTGAGAGAGAGAGAGAGAGAGAGAGAGAGAGAAAGGAAATGTACCTTTAGCATGTGCATTTGAACAGAATAAGTGCTTGTACCTGAATGTACATACATGTGTGTGTGTGTTACTGTATTGTACAGCAGTAATTGATGAGATTTCTCAGTTGCCAGAGTGTTTGTACTCTGGCATAAAAAAACATCAAAGATTAAAAGTCATTAAGAGTCAAAATGGGAGACATGAGCTGGGATTCCTAAAGGCTTTCCATGTGTCAGAAGCCTTAATGTGGTGATTTTTCCATTTGTGGTAAGCCTCTATGATTCTTAGACTGGCTTGCAGCTGGGGTTTTCCACTAGCAGAGGTCTTAGCATACAGGGCAGTCTCAATAGTACAGTTGCATGCCAATGCAGCAAACCAGGGGAGTGGCTGATGGCTGTGCAGTAGGGTGATAAATGGGCCACCTGATTCCATGAGTGATGTTCCTTCAAATGTCCCCATCCCATTTCCCTTGTACCACCTCCATGCCCCTGCCCTCTTCTGTCTCTAACAGAATTGTTGGTACAGTACACAGCTGGTGACAACCCCCCCCCCCCATCGGACAGCTGCAGGCTCTGCCTCATCATTCCTCTTCCTCCCTAGCCAGCTCCTCTAGTGCCTGTGGTATTAATTAAACCTTGTCAGGGCTTCACCCTCTGTGGCACAAAGCCAGCCTTTTACATAGTGATGTCACTGCATCCCTCATTAATTAGATATATCCAGCTACTGTAGTTATTCTTGGCAGTTATGATAGAAGTCTTTAGCTAGGTAAATGGTTCTGTACTTGAAGAAGACCCTTTGTAGTACCATACTGTTTCTTTGCATGTCTTTGTGTTGGGAGGGTGAGTTCCTGGCCTGCTACATCATTCTTCCTGACAGCTGAGGCAGTAGGTAATGTTGCCCTGTGACTGCTTTGCACCAGGGTGATGGCTACCAGGCACAGTATGTGGTGGGGATGTCTGTGAGTTGTGGATGGACATATATTCATAGACCTTGTCTATTTTGCACATGTTCTTCACACTTGGGCCATTTGCAATGCAATTAGATATCCTTTCTGATACCCTCCTACCATGCCATTTTTGAATCCTGTTGCTAGGTTTTATGGAATTTTTGTAGGTCACTAAAATTTGTACAGAGTACCATTCTATGACTCTTGCTTAGAGTTTGTGTTGTTTATTATATACTAGTGATCAGGTAGATGAAATCAGCAAATGATCTTTAGCCTTCATTAATGGAAGATTGGTAGTAGTAGTGGTAAAATACTGATTTCATTCTAGATTCAACATAACTGATTATTGCCGAGTTTTATTCATCAAGATAAGTCCAAATGGATTAGTGAAGAGGGGTCAGGTTTACTTATAGAAACTATGACTAATAGCAAGTAACTGCAGAGAATGTCAAATTCCTTTGAGAAGTCAAGCAACACACCCCACTCAATGCCTTCCTTCCCATCAGTCTACAAAATGAAGTCAGCTTTAGACTAGGGCTAAGGCAGAGACCCCTACTACACCTATATCAAAATCCATCTATACAGTCTGGGATGTGGTGGCCACCAGACCCTCCCTCAGAAGCAATGTGGGTCTAGATGTTTCACTGTAGTGTATTTTATGCCTTATTTTTTAAAGATAATGACTTAACTGTTCTTTTGTAATGTTTTGTTTGTGTCCGCAGATAAAAAACAGAATTGTTGATATTATCTTTCCTCACACACAGACACATGCACAGAAACACACACACACACACACACACACTGACAAACCAGGTCTATCACAAGATGCACTGATTTTTCACACTTGCATATATGTGACACTGCACCTGACAAGTCAGATGATGCCTAAACAGACAGATAGACAGAGAGAGACACATACACACACACACACACACACACACACACACACACACACACACACACACACACACAGACACACACAGACACACACACACACACACACACACACACACACACACACACACACACACACACACACACACACACACACACACACACACTCTGCACACAACTTGGAGGAATTCCAATAAATCTACAGCTACAGCATTTCTGGATAAAATCCACATAGAAAGGGAGAGAATATATGTAGACTTAGCACAGAAGGAGCCACAGTCAAAAACTCAGACAGAGAAACAAGCTGTGTCACTGTGCCAATGATCAATTGCTTTCACACACATCCCCCCGGAACATCAAAGACAGCCAGTTATTATTTACAGTGTTAATGTTTGAGATAGAAAATGAAATAAACTATGGCCAGCTTTTTACTCGTAAATGCTCTGCAAAGCCCTCTGCCCATATGCACACATGCAAGCATTAGTCATAGCACGAATAGTTTTACACTGATTTCAGCAAACACAATACCTTATGTGGCAGTGGTCCCCCTGTGTTAGACCAGAGACTGTTTATTGGTGATTAAACAATGGCAGGTTCATGTCACTTTTATCCATAGATGGCCCTGTAACATCAATTAAAGCCACATTATTGACTGTGTACACCTAAGATACCCAAGTGTGATATAAAGCGACCATAGTAAATCATTCCAACTTGCTTTACACAAATGCACCCTAGTCTTTTGAAGAGAGATTATTGAGCATAACTTGATCATGGCACTAGAGCAGTCATTTTCATCCCCAGACAGCCCACATACTCAACTATAGCCACATTGTTGATTGTTCACATCTTAATTGAGTGATTACGGTAAAAATGTCATTACTACTACAACTAATAATAATGTATGCCACTGCAATGTATTTAAATTTGTATCACACAAACACACAAAAGTCACAATAAAGTATTCTTACTTACTTACTTAATATAAGTACACATCAGTCCTGCAAATCCATATTAGTGATTGTTTCATATTTGCAAATAAAAGGGTCAGATACTTTTATTCACAGGTAGCACCCCCACTCAGGTATTTACTTCAGATGTCTGATTGTGATAAAAAAATGGCCACAGCAATGAAGTTCAACTTTGCTTCATTCAAACAGTAGATGCAGTAAAGTATTTCAGCTTGCTTCCTATAAATGCACATTAATCTTGGAAAACAAGAATAAATCACGAAACTCAAATGAATGACATCACTGTCTGTCATTTTCATTCCCATTCAACCATCTCCATTCTCATCAATTATATCCACTTTGTTGAGTGTGTACACCTCAGATGTCTGACCATAAGATAAAAAAACCTCAGTAATTTATTTCAAATCTGTTTGGTTCAATCTTACTTCATGCAAATGGACATCTGTCCTGCAAAAGCCACAGGCACTACCCATGATATCTGGCTGCTTTGTCATCATCATCATCATCACCATCAGCCCCACTTTTTCCCATTTTCTTCAAGAGGAAACAGTGTCATGTGGATTGTTGCTATCTCTCTTGATTCATTGCCACTTTCTTACCTTCTGTGGAGGTCATGCCTGACTGTCACAGGTCTTCTCTCACACTTTCCATCCATCTCTTTGCTGGAGGCCTATGCTTCATCTTGCTTGCTTTCTGTCTGTCCCAAATCTTCTTCATCAGATTGTCTTCTGCTTTTTTACACATGTCTGAACCACCATAATCTTTTCTCTTAGATCTTCATTGGAATTGGAGCTACTCTGGCTTCTACTCTGATGTCCTCATTTCTTCATCTGTCCCACAGTGTGCATCCTACCATCTGTCTCAGGCACTACATCTCCATCACCTCTAGCTTCCTCTACTGCTCTTCCTTTGCTTTCTGTACTTCTGTACCACACAGTAGTACTAGTCACACTGCTGTTTTGTACATCTTACTTTTCAGCTTTTTTGACATTCTTCTGTCATACACTACCCCTGCAACTCTGTTCCATTTGGCTGCAAACCTTGTGATTCTAGCTTTGAAATCCTCATTCAGACTTACCAGATACTTAAAACTGTTAACCGGTTCAGCTACCTTCCCTTCTATCTCAGTTCTCAGCTTCTTCTGATTTCTCCAGTATGCTGCCATTACAGCTGTCTTATCTTAACGCAGTTTCATCCCGTGTGCATTCAGTTTTAATTTTCCACTCCCCTTTCCTTTGTGGAAGTTCTTGCACAGAGTCTGCCTGTAATGCCATTTCATTTGCATACAGCAACTTTGCTGAGCTGTGTCCTCCAGCCTGTTTTTAAATGTAGCCCATCACCACTATGAAGATCAGTGTGCTAAGAGCTGAACCATGATGCGCAGCCACTCCCATTGGGAACCTCTCTGAGACTGAACACGGTTCATACTTGAGTCATTGGGTTCTTGAACATTGCCTGCACTAATTCTACCAATGTTTCTGAGACTTTGAAATACCTCAGGACTGCCCAAATCAGCTTTCTTGGGACCTTTTCCTATGCTTTCTCCAAGTCTAGGAAAGCCCAGTTGGACTCTTTCCTTATTTCTAGCTTCTTCTCGCCTGTCTGTCTCACTGAAAACATTGAGTCAGTTGCACTGCACCCTGATCTGACTCTGAACTGATCATCTCTTATATTACTTTCTACTACTCTGCATATCTGTTTATCAGTCACCCTCTACAGAGCATTCATGGAGTGTGGCAGGAGTTTGATAACTCTGTAATGCCCACAGTTATGTTTATCCTCTTTGTTTTTGTACACACTGGCACTAGTATGTTGATTCTCCAGTCATCTGGGAATACACTTTTCTCCCCATACTGCTATGAGTACCCTCAGGAACCATTGCTCCCCTATTTCACCCAACGTCTTGATCATATCTACTGTAACCTCATCTAACCTCATCTGAGCCTACTGCTTTCCCTGACTCCAATTTCCTTAGTGCTGTTCTTACTTCTTCTAGTGTTGGCTCCTCAACTTTTTCAAAACTGTACATATTTTCACAGAATGTCTAGATTTTTTCCTAATATTTTGGTCTGTTTCTTATAAAAATTGAGATTTTCTGGCAAACCACTGATGACTGAAGTCACTAAATATTGACATGTATTTTAGTTTCAGACTTCATATCCTTCAGAAAATGTATGCTAACACAAATCCTTTTTATTCTAGCAACTTTCCAAGTTTATACGAGCAATATTTAGAACCTGTCCCTAGTTTTGGGTTTTTGCCCCCCCCCCCACCCCATTATGTTAGGTTTCTCTAGATTTCTTGTGCTGAGGTTGAGAGGTATGCTCTTCCTTTATTATCAACTGTGTATGGGGCAGTACAGTTTTTGTTGAGTTTTCTTCAATCAAAAGTTGCTGGAAGTACTCCTTTCTTCTTCCTTTGATATTCTGTGGACTGGTGAGCAGGTTGCTGTTGGCATCCCTTATGAAGACTGTTTGACTATCATCTTTATCTTTCTATCTTTGCCTTGCAACTTGATAGAGTTTTTTTTTGTGCCATCTGCTGAGTCACTTTTCAGAAATTGATACAGTGCCACTGATGCATTGTTCTTTGCTATTAAAACGTCTCTATAAGCCTCTTTGTCAGCCAACCAATATTCCTTCTTAGCCTGGTCTGTCTTTTCTGTCTCCTACTTTTTCCTGCACTCTTTCTTTTGATGACTTCCTGAACTTCAGCATTCCTCCACCAGCTTTCCATATGTACCTTATATCCATACCTGGCTTGGCCACATGTCTGTTCTATAGTCCTCACACATGCTGTTTCGAAGCACTGTCATTCTTTTTCAGAGCCACCTATTTCATCTTCTTCCTGAGGTGTTAAGAGTCCTGCATAATTCCTTGAAACCCTGTGCTTTCTCTCCAGTCAATTTCCAGCCTAGTCTCTGTTGACCTTAGAGTCTTCTCTGATCACTGGTTGTTGTTGATTGTGGCAGCCAATTTTATTTATTTATTTATTGTCATTTGTTAACCGGGTTAGTCCAACTGAGCTTTTGGCCCATTTTCAGTGGAGACCCGAGGAGAAAAGCTCCAGAAAATTGCATAATAGTACCTTGATTGCTTGCAGAAGTATAGTACTAACATAATTGAAAGATTTACAAAGCTGTTAATAATAACAAAGTTGTGTGCAGAAAAGAACAATTACAAAGCTGTTAATACATAAAATGCATACATGAAGTTCTATCATCAAATTTTTTTTTTTTTTTTTTTTTTTTTTTTTTTTTTTTAGAGAATGGTGTGTAGAAAAGTGTGAGACAGGAGAGGGAGACTAGGTGGGTTCATGACAGAACCAAGTCTTGGAGTTAAGTAGAAAAGTTTTTAGTTCATTTTTAAACTGGGTGTAGTGGCTAATGGACCACAGGCTAAGGGGGAGTTTGTTCCATAAACAATGGTTTATGCTGTGGGGATAACTTTGCATTGGTTGATTCTACTCCAGTGCCCTTTCCTTACTAGGAAGATGTTTACCTGAGTTGCATGTTGGCCACTCTTGTGTGTGATCTTGTGATCGTCTCTCTTGCTGAACCATGTGTTGGCCACAATCAAGTTATTTGATAGACAGAAGTCTAGAATGGCTTCTCCTTCTTTATTCCTGCTGCCCCCCCCCCCCATGTGGACTCAGGCAGTCCTCATATCCTGTTCTGTCTGTTCCGATATGTGCATTCAAATCACCCGTTATCAACACCAATTCCTGTTGTTCTGATTTATTTATTAGGCCCTACAACTGCTGTCTGAATGCACTCTTTTCCTCACTATCACTACTCTGCTGTGGGGCATAGGCTGAGATTATGAATACTGCCCTATCTTTTCATTAGAGTCTGATTGCCATGAGTATATCATTAATTCTAATATCTTTTGAAAGCCTCTCCCTCAGCACATTTCTCACACCATTTCTAGTCTGTCATCCTCCTGAGTAGTAGACTATGGATCCTAAGCCAAGTGGCTTTGTTGCACTGCCCTTCCATCTTGTTTCTTGGATACAAACGATGTCCAGCCACCTTTTTACAATCAATGTCATCCACTTCCAAGTTTTATCCTGTTAGTGAACCTACAATGACTGTAGCAATTCTTAGTTTATATTTGGCTGGTTGATTGGTTTTATATCCAGCTTTCACTTAACAGAGCTATCCCAGGTAACCCAGGCTGGATAACTGAACAATGGCTGGCCAGTAGCTTATTGACCCAACACTGCTAGGTTTTATAGTGGGTACATTCTGGCCAGTAGGAGCATGTACAGACCTTTAAATGTCAGCATAAGTCCATGGTGTAGGTTGGAATAAGCTGGCTCCTCAACCGACTTATCAAGGGCAAATACCTATGCCCAATTTTGGCAGCATTAGTTAATATGACCGATTCACCTATGAGCCAATTACACCACTGAGTGGCTACTTTGACAAGGCGTGCAGCCTGTCATCTGTGTTCTCCTATCTTGAGGATACTGTGCACAGCAGTTCATTTTCAAGGTGGTTGGTCTGTTAAACTTTTCCCCCTATAGGGTACCATCTGGAGTCTGTGCTGCTGTCCACAACTCCATTCTTGGATGAATTTGAAGTGGAAACATTCAACATGTTTTTGGGAGGTGGGAGGAACCCTAAAGAAAAAAAGAGCACATGCAAACTCCATACAGGCATTGGGTGTAGGTTAGGATCGAACCTTCTGCCTAATACAAACTCCATACATGCATTGGACGTAGGTCAGGATTGAACCTTCTACCTTGTACATGGGGGGTGAAGACCTTAACTATTATGCCAACTGGTTCCCTTATCTACTTGCCAGCATAAAACAAATACTTCACAGCATTCCAGCTGATGAGCTTACACTGATATTTCCACCATTGTCATTTCATCCACTTCCTTGTCAAAAACGTCTGTGCTTCTGCATCTTCTTTCCCACCCCTGATCTAGGTAATGAATCAAACAGCCCCAAAGGCTCTCTTGACTGGTTGTTTACATTGTTGGCGGAACAAAGAGCAAACCATCTCTCACATAGGGTGCAGCAGCCATTGTGCTTTTGAACAGGGACACCTCAGCAATGGCAGCAGCAATTTTTTTCTCCTTTAAAAATAAATAGCATAAAAAATGAGAGAAAAGCATCCCTATCTTGAATGGTACCATAGGCACCTGCCTAGCTTGCGTATCTCTAAGGCGGTTCATGATTTTGGTTACCGAATAAAGGATGAGGTTGTTACTTTGTTCAGTGATGACCTAGGGCACATAGACAAATTTGAGATATCCCCCCTAGCAGATGATGCACGTGGCAGGCAGAGTTCAGTGATGGTAGAGAAGGTGCCCTAAAAGAGACTGAGTGTACATCAACACACACTAAGAGTGAGTCTGTGTTGATGTACACTAAGAGACACACATTGAAAGCTTTCCACCTGCTTCTTACTGCTCTCTCAAAGAAAGAAAGAAAGAAAATAACATAAATGCTGTTTGTTTAACCTGATCATTAAAATAAGAAACCCTTTGAGGGTTTATTATCAGGACTTGCTAGAAATCATTTTAATGCAGGCACTCCTGAAAGAGATACACAAGGAGAGTCCAAAACAGGGATCACGTTTAAAAAGGCCAACAGAACAGTCTTGTAACTCTTCACTGAGACATTCACTTGTATTAATGAGTTTTGCAATTGCGTCTCAAAAATCAAATTATACTTTAAAACTGTGCTGTGCTGACTGTGTAGTGTAGAAAAAAGAGCCCTGGCTTTGACCCAGCAATCTGGGTTTGATTATCAAGTCTGACAAATGAAGAGTTGGTGGGGGAAGAGATGCTATATTTTTACAAGCAAGCTTACTACATGCCGACTGGAGAGGTTTTCAGTTCAGGATGACAGTTCTCAGTTGTGAGACTGGAGTTATCTTTCCTGGCTTAACAGTACTGGAGCACACAATGGCAGATGTTATCAGTGCTTATGGCCAAATATCATTTCAGGTTGGGCATAGACAGATGATAGAAATGGAAAACTCCTATTGTAGCAAGTATAATTTTGTGCTAGAATACCTCAGTCTCCTCTTTGACTTGGAGACAAATATCAGATTAGTTGTGGGGTGGGGTGGGGGGGGTGAATCTTAGTGTCCAAAACTGAGAAAAGGCACAAGAGGCAACTTATGCTCAGCCACAGAGGGGGATACAAATTAGTATATAAAAAGATTTAAAGTTTTTTTGTTTTCTAATTCATCTCTTGGTAACACAAATCACTGTTTAACAGCCATTAAATCTCCCACAGGGTACTTTGGGCAAGCCTATTTCCCCAAGTTATTGACATAACTGAGGGCAATGTTACCATTTGTTAACCAGGTAACTGGACTGGTCTGTGGACTTATTTCAGCAATGACATGAGATGAGGTAAATACCTGAGTTTAGATGTCACATGTTTTGTACATTATGGTATATACTTTTTAGAGTAAATTGTTTACTTCCCAAACTGAGGTGTGCTAGAAATAAACTTTTTTAATTGGTATACAATCATGGTTTATAGGTATGATTTACTACTATTTTTTCAGAAAGTCTTTTTTTAAATGTATACTGTCCAGGAACATGCACTTTCTTTAGGCAGATGATGGTGGTAAATGTTGAAGGGTTAAGGGGGTGGAGCTAGATTATGGAAGGTTGCAGGAAATTCAAACAGTCCTTTCTCCTGCAGACATATGCACATTTTATTTAGTGTTGCTAATCAATCAACATTTTTTTGGTGAAAACCAGTGGGAGAGAATCCATTTGGACAAGGGCAGAATATGCAGACTCCACATGTATAGTGACTGGACATCAGTACTGACCTCCTGACCTTATAGCTGTGAGGAACAGCTACTACCACTGAGTCAGCACAGTACACAGAGCAGAACGATATACAATAGTAAATGCAGTATTTATAGTGTAATACAGATACACTATGTAAAAAGTGCTGTAACCCTCATTAAACCCTTGTGATGCCTCCGGGCATTTCTGTATCACCAGCCTAATGATGCCACAGGGTATATAATATTGCATACTGCAAAGCCAAGTTACACACAAGCTTTAAAAAGACTTCATCTTAAAAGATTACATGATGGCAACACAGATGTATTGATACCTGACTTATTTTCAGTGCGGCAAAATAGATTTAATGTTGAGGAACCACAAGAACCACAGGAACAAATTAAAATGAAAAGCCAGAGGGCCAAGGAAACTCCCAGACGTATACCAACACCCTTTATTAGACATAATTTAGCGCTTTCTTCCATATAGAACTAAGACTTCTTCAGAATTCACATCAAACAGTAAAAAAAAAGTTTAAATATCCCCAGAAGTGACATCACAGTAATACATTAACCAATCGAAACATTGCAATCCAGATAGCTAGTAATGCCATCCAATGCAAATTTTGTCTAATAAAAGTTGTTGGTACACGTCTCGGAGTTTCTTTGGCCCTTTGGTTTTTAGATTAAATGTTGCTCATATTCCATTTATTTATACTGTTATAATTTTGTATTTCTTTACATATCTCAAAAAACACATAGTACAGACAGAAAACTACTTAAGCATATGTGAAAGCCCACATCTGGATGAACAAATTGTTACAGACATTATGCATACAGCTTGAGTAGTTACTGCAGCAATATATGTTTGTTTACAAAAATGACAAGTAACATTTGTTGTGTTTATTGTGATTGATAATAGCTAGAATCAAACAAATGCTACCACTGTAAAAAACAGATTGTGCTGCAGAGTTAGTTACACTTCTTTAGTAACACGGTTCTGCAGCTGTGAACATTTATTTGACTGTGATAGTATAAACTGACTCTGAACACATTAATGTTAATAGTTAAAGTATATTGGTAGGGAAACTACTTCACCAATAATTCACTCCTGAGTGTGGGTAATGTGTGGTTTCCATGGAACAAAGCCAACTGTCCTTGGGATTCATTAATGCCTACACTAAGTGAGTGTACACCTTTCTGAGTGAATAGAAAATGCAAGCATAACTCACACCTTCTTTCTTCTAATTTTAGTTTTCCTACTGATTTTCTTGCAGCTTTAAATATCAAGGGGGATTCATAAAGGTTACCACAAAGTATAGACTGCAAGTACACTTAGTATAACCTTTATGAGGGATTAGAAAGCACAAACAATGTTGCAGGGATGTTCTTGAATACAAATCATATACACTTAGTGTAGGCATTAATGAATCTGACCCAGTAATTAAATCCTGAATTACCCACACTCAGGAGTGTATTATTAAGCAATAACCCATGCCTGGGTGTGGGTAATGCTGGATTTACCCACAGTTGGTGTGGTTTGGTCACGAGGGCGAAGCCCAAGTGGCCAAACAAAGACAACTGTGGGTAAATCCAGCATTACCCACACCCAAAAGTGGGTTATTGCTATTATACAATGACATTATTTAAGAAAAAAAATACTTACTTTTCTTAAATAATGGCATCGTATAATGCTTCCGTGCTGCCCTTCCACAGCTGTCTGGTATCCTGGAGCAGTTCTGATGTACTGCGCATGCGTATGCTTACGCAGTACATCAGAGCTGTGTGTAGAGGAAGCAACGGAGAAAGGAAGATCTCTGTTGTTTTTTTAAAATTGTCTTGCTATGTTAAACGAGTTTAACATAGCGAGGTATCTTTAAAAAAAAGCAACGGAGAAAGGAAGATCTCCGTTCCCTTTTTTAAAGCTGTCTCGCTATGTTAAATGAGTTTAACATAGCGAGACAGCTTTAAAAAAAGCAACAGAGAAAGGAAGATCCCCGTTGCTTTTTTTTAAGATATCTCGCTATGTTAAACTTGTTTAACATAGCGAGATTACAGCAACGGAGCTCTTCTGTTCTCCGTGGCTGCCTAACACAAAAAAGAGTAAAGACTTATAGTAATGGAAAAAGTCCGGGTGACTGGTCCTTTTTCCATTAGTATAAGTCGGATTTACAATGGTCATGCTGACCAATCAGTGTGCATGTTTTGGAATATTAATGTGGGGTCATTGTATAATGCAATTTATTATGATTTAATTTTTTAAGATTATTTAAGAAAGAAAAGTCTATGCAGGGGAAATTTTGATACAGGGAGGGACCTCATCTTCAATCTTTGGCCTTGGCCTCAATCTATCACTTGGCCCTTCTCAGGGGTGTGCAGAGAAGGTTGCTATAGTTTACAGAGGAGCTC
The DNA here is from genome assembly GCF_019279795.1 of Protopterus annectens. Classification (NCBI taxonomy): domain Eukaryota; kingdom Metazoa; phylum Chordata; order Ceratodontiformes; family Protopteridae; genus Protopterus; species Protopterus annectens. The sequence continues at coordinate 60,797,086 of NC_056729.1, read as the reverse complement.
AGAAAAGTGTGATTATTATTTATTTAACTTTCTTTACAGTCATGCCCTAGAGGTTTGAAGAAGGCAGCTGTAGCTTTTCTAAAGATGGTATATTGTTTGAGAGCAAGACATTGAAAGAGATTATTGCAATCATTTATTTTTTTCACTTTCTTCACAGCCAAACATAAGACATCTATACAGGTATCAGTTTTTTGGGAAGGGGTAAAGAGGCATGCTGTATATTTACATCAACATCAACTTAAATATATTGCTGTGGCCATTTGTTCATTCACTTTTCCCACTCTTCGATTAGAGAGGTATAGAAAAGGTGACTGTTTTCTGGGGATATATGTGAGGACCCATGCAGTGTATATGTGTGAAAACAACAACTTGAAATACGTGACTGTGGCCATTTGTTCTTTCACTTTCATCATATTATTTACTTTCTTGGAGGCAGAGAGGCAGACACTATTCCAAAATATGGGTTACATATCCTGGTAAGCACCTGTCTTTTTATTTTATTTGGGAAATACTGTTTTTGCCAGCTTTGAACTTCATGTCTCAGACAAAATATATTTATTTCTTTTCCTAGTTATGATGTTAGCCTAGGCCCATTAATGGAGCAAAATGTTGGAGAAAAGCTCTGTAATCCACCTCACAGCATCTGGAACCCCATGTCTTATGATGGCCTAGCAGCTTTTAGATCCCTGGATTAATCCTGTAGTTTTACTGCAATCTTGGCCAGTTAGGTTGTCTTAAAGGATGGAAGAAAAATCTGGAGAGCAAGACAAAGTGTAAAAAAAAGAAATAAGTAATCCAGATGGTATGGGGAGGCTAGAATGCAGATAAAATGAGACAACAAGCAAGACAAGCAAAAATCATCATATTGTGCTAAACTTTATACCTAGAATTATGGATTTCTGTAATGTCTTTAAAGACTGTACTTGCTTTCTACAGTTCAGTGTTCACAGCTTCATACGTGCATTTCTAAAAACTGCAAGTGATAAAAAGTACAAGACCAAGCAACAGTGATATTGTTTCATTCTGCAAGGCTGTAGCTGCAAGACTTCGATTATATCCATTCATATATTGAGTTTGTATTATTTCTTTCTAAATCTGGAAAGTGATCATACTAGTATGTGTTTCCATTGAAAACATCACTCCACTGGCCATGTTTGTAATGAGAAATATTTGACATCCCTAAAGACAGGATATGAATAATACTACTAGGCATTTACTGAACCTTAGCAGATGAGCTGAACCACATCATCCATTAACTGAGCAAGGCTGTGCACTATCTGTGTAGGCCATCCTAACAGTGCCTTACAAGAGTGCCAATTCGGATGTTCCCTGTCCATCCGTGGAAGTTGATGATCAGGTACTGCCATATGTCAGTCATATGGGAAAGGCCTCTCTATTAGCCACAGAGCTACATTATCATTAGGATTTTCTTCTCATCCCGTATGGAAGTAAGGGGTGTGGAAACAAGAAAAATATGCTGCTCTGGCCATAAATCCATAATAATTGTTACCAAGAGCTAGATATTCTGGGAAATATGCCAATGTACCAACAAAGATGACTGTTTACTGACAATCATTACTGCATTATAGTGGCATACACTGTAAACTTGCCCTAGTAATGATGTTTCTTAGAGCATGTAGGAGAGTCACTGTGAACTGCACCATCTCACATGTTCACTATACCTAAGTAATAGCTCATAACATTCAAAATAATGATTCTAAAATATTCGATGCACAAAGACTGAGATTATTTATACTATAAAATCTGGTGTAGAGTCACCTTTGACAGCCTACTGATGTACTGAATAGGACAGGTATATAGATGCCAAGATTTCATTGAGAAATCCATCATATGTAAATCTCTACAAACATTAAATGTAGTTTTGAGTATCATAAACTGTCTAGTATTGTTTGTATGTAAAAGGTACAAATAACAATATTAGAATATTTTTGCTTTAGGCTATTTATTCCTTCAGTTTACTAAATATAAATCAGCAGCTTATTCTACTGCACAGTTTTTCACACTTTTCTAACACTGCCATAAAGTCAATGTCTTTTATCTGCAGTTTTCCTGAATGTATTTGTGCTAAACTATGGGGGCTGTTTATTTATAAAATGTGTTTTATTATTTGTGTGAACATGTCTCAATGTTTCCTTGTGTAGGCATAAGAAAATATGAGAATCTCACTAATTATTTGGAAAGTTAAATTAGTGGACGTCACTACTGGGAATAGCTATTACATCTGACTATGACAAATCAACATTTCTGATGTAAGCACATGCTTGCTTTTCCTCACATATCTGTACAGGGGAAGTTGTGGTAGTCTAAAAGTATGCCTGTACCAGTTGTTCTTATTGATAAAAGTGGTGTTGGCTGTTAGTTCTATACTTAAAAATGTAAATGTTAAATGTTTTTTTTATTTTTTAACTCTGTGTTTTTGTGTGTGTGTGTGTGTGTGTGTGTGTGTGTGTGTGTGTGCTGTCTTTTTCAGAGCCATTAAGAGGCATATCCGTAGTGTTAGACATTCTGGCTGCCAGCAGCACAAAGTATGGGAAATGCAACACACCATTTGCACTTGCCAGCATGATCATGCCTAAATAACGAAAGTCTTCCAAACAATTACACGTGTGTGTGTGTGTGTGTGTGTGTGTGTGTGTGTGTGTGTGTGTGTATACTCACGCTGCAGGCTGGGGTCAGTGTGTTTCCTTATCCGCAAGCAGAGTGCTCTCTGCCACCTTATTCTTTTTAGAACTTGACCTAAGACCTGGCTATTAAAAGCACAGGCCATAAAACAAACTCCTTTTTAAGGCTCTAGCAGCATTTTTCGAATGTTAAGGTCATAGCAGAGACAGTTTTCATTTTCTGCATTTGCTTAGTGAAGCCTGTATGTCATATGAGTGCAGACTGATGTTTGAAAAAAAAAAATAAAAAGATACCTCTGCCTGTTCAGGAGAGATAGGAGTAGGTAGAATATCCTGGTTAAAGGTATAAACCTAAAGGCAAACTGGATACAGTAATGCAAACAGTGTCTTTTTTGTTAGTAGGGAATAGGCCGTCTTTTAACTGTGACATAATCTATCTGTATAATGAAGAAGATTGTATATAGAAAGGACTGTCATTTTTCATTTAGTAGTTATAACTTTCTAAGTAAAACACAGATGTGTATTTGTGGAATATTTTCAACATATAAACTAATGTCAGAAAAAAATGATGAAAATAGGAAAGTCAAAATTTGGCAAGCTGCTGAAGCTTTGAAATTGACAAATTGAATGCAGGCCCATAACTTTGAGAGTTACAACTAGTTCATGAAAATTTTAAGCATTCATATTTTGCAGCTCCATGTCAAGAACTGTTACACTTTTGTTGCTCAGATAATTTCTTACAGTGTGGTTTTATACTTTCCTGTGAGGTAATCTTTTGGGATGATAAAATGTCACTGTTCTGTGAATCTGAAAGGTGGTCGGCATTACTGTGATGAGGAAGACAGAATACCTTGTTATTATGCATTCACTGACATTTGTTTACTGAGAAAGTCCGAGTGGGTGGGTGCCCATTTTCAGTGGAGGCCCAAGGAGAAAAGCTCCAAAGTATTACAAAAACATTTTAAGAAGAATAAGTTTACAATCTTCAGAAGTAATACAAAATCATCTACAGTTTAAATATCATATCAAATTAAACATAATGTGAAAACATTGGTTAAGAATAGATACAACTTATATGACAGTGATTTAATACAGTAAACTCTCAGTTATCTGGCACCCATGGGGATTGGTAGATGCCAGATAACTGTAGTTCCCGGTTGCTTGAGAGCTATTATTAAAAATAGGCCTGACTAATACTGTACCCTATACTGTTTTTTATTTTACTTGTTCTCAGCTTGGGGAGAAAGGGAATTTATTCCTTTTTTCCTTTTTAAAACTCTAAAACTCTAAAAATGTAAGGTATGTTTTTCTGGGGGAAAACAGAAAGTACAACATATAAAAATTGTGCTGTATTTCTTTGATATTTTTTGCTGGTTGCTTCAGAGTGCCAGTTGCTTGAGTTCCAGTTAACTGAGAGTTTACTGTATTTAGAACAATTTTAGCCAGTTTAGTGAAATTAAATGCTCGTATGCTAGTATAATGCAAACAAGAACTGCAATGTGAAGTAAGAGAAAAAAAGCGGATTATGGCATATTTAGAGTCATGGGAGAGAAATTGATTGAAGTAAGGTACTGAGTGAAGACGGGGGGTAAGGAGGTATAAGGTATGAATAAGTACTTGTTCATATTTAGAGATATAGTTTATCCTAGGGTTAAGTAAGAACAGTACCCAGTCTTGGCAAGGTAGTGTTTCAGAACAGTTTTAAAGGACTGGAGGGAGGCTATTGACCTGATAGATACAGGTAAGGAGTTTCAGGCCTTAGCAACTTGTTATGAGTACAGACCATCCCCAATAGATTTGATAGGTTTGAGGATCAAGAGGAGTTTTTGTTAAATGGATCATAATGACCAAGTGGGAACATAGTTGTATAGGATGGAATTTAGTGATGGACAAGCAGATGAATGCTGCATAATTTTATAGGTGGTAAGAAGCTGTGTTTGTGTTGGGGTAGTTCTGTCTAATTCAGACTTTTTAGTGCTGTACAGTGATGAGTTCTGAAAGGGATGTTTGCTGCAAATTTATCCACTTTATTATAGCATTGTTTAACTTTTGTTTTTTGTGATACTTGGAGGTTAGTAAGGATCAGAGTCCCAAAAATTAATGAGGGAAGGAGTTAAGTAGTGGCATGTTTAGTTTTAGTTTAGCTAGTAAGAGTGTTTTTGGCTCTTCAAAGCATCCCCAGATTTTGGTTATTTTTTTGATGCCATTTTGTATATGCAGTACAAATTTAAGATGTTCAGACACTATAATCCATAATAATTTGCTATAAGAAGTGACTTTAGCGGTTGTATTATTAAGAGAGAGAATTTTAAATTTTGTTTTTCATGGGAGAGGGATTTGGGAAAAAAGAAGTCATTTGTTTTTTGAGGGGACTGTGCATACATTGTGAGTCACAATACCATGTTTCAGTGCCTGTTAAAGCTTCCTGAGTAATGTTTTGGAGATGTGCCAGGTTGTCTGATGTGCATATGAGTATAGAGTCATCTGCATAATGTATTAGGGAGGCCTGTTGTGTGGATGAATGCAGGGTGTTGGTGAGAATGTTAAAGAGGAGGCAACAAAGGATAGAGTCTTGGGGCGTACCAGTAGTGACTGGGATGTATGGTGATGGAGTGGAGTGGCATTTTACTGACTGATACCTAATGGACAAGTAGCTTTTGATCCATTGACAGGTGGGCTGAGAGAGAACTATTAAGGACATTTAAAGTAGAACTTTGCTGTGGCAAACTGTATTGAAGGCTTTAGACAAGTCTAGAAATAAGGAAGTGACTAGTTTGTTATTATCTCTAGCTTCAATGACATTATCTATATAAGTTATAAATGCAATGTTAGTACTATGAGAATGATGGAAGCCATGTTGTGTGGTGAATAGGAGTTCTTCCTGCAGGAGATAGTTTAGTAATTGTTTTTGAATACATTTTTCAATAATTTTGGAGCGGGGATAAGATTGCTATAGGTCTAAAGTTAGTGATGTCTATTGAATTTCATCCTTTGTCTAGAGGGATAATGTGTGATTTTTTTCTAGAGAGAGGGAGTGTGGAATTCCTGGGTTGACCTATTTATAAGGAATGAGACAGTATAGGCAGTGCTATTGGCTGCTGTTTTAAGATGCTCACATGGAAAGTCAATAGCTGAAGTAGAGCATGGTTTCAGTCTGTTTAAGAGTAGTTTTAAAGAGGATGCGCACACAGGTTTGAAGGTGAAAGTGGATGTGGTGATAAATGGCTATTTGGCAGGTTGGGATTAGATTTTGAAGAATCTTTGGTAAGGTATATTATAGTATCTAGGAAATAAGAGTTGAATTCTATTGAAGTTTCAAGGGGTGAGTTATTGGGAGAGGTGCTAGGGTTGAATTTCTGGCCTGGATGTAAGACATTATTAATGACAGAAAATAATTTTTTAGGGTTAATTTACTATTGTTCTGAATGTTGTTGTAGTGTAGTTTTTTTGTCTTCATTGTTTTGCTTTTTAGTATAGTTGCAGAGCATTCTGAGGTTTTCAAAATATTGTGGTGTTTTATATTTTGCCATTTTTCTGTATATAAAGGACAGTCATACATATTTGTTTATTTTCAGGAAAGAAATTAGAAGCTCCGTTGAACTGAATTTTGGTATTGGTTTGTTGGGTCTATGTCAATTATTCGAATGCTTAAAATGTTGAACGTTATATGGTTGAGACCATATGTTCGACATTTCAAGTGTTCGAAGATTGACTTTTAATGCCACCGTACAGTGCAGAATGGGAGAATTTACCTTTTCTGCACTGAAGTGTGGTCTCGGAGTTGGTATATTTTAGTGGGGGGGGTGGGGGTGGGGGGTGCAAGGGGGCTTGCCCCCCTGCTTGCACTGTTAAGGTGTGTCTTTCTTTTTTCTTTTTTTTTCTTTATTATATATTCAAACTTCCAAATGTCGACCATATGGACATTTTGGACGTTCAAATATATAACATTGACCCGGTTTGTTGTAGGGGGAAATATGGTACTTGTTGGGAAATATTAAAGCAATATCAGCACCTTTACTCTTTATACGGTCATTATGGATGATATTATAGCCAAAGGGTGTACTTTTGGAGTCATTTATGCTGGGTTTAAGCAAAGTTTCAGTTACAGTGAGCATATCAGGCTTGTGTTGGGTAATCCAGGCATGTAGTTAAGTAGTTTTCTGTTTTATCCTTCTAATATTTATGGCAACAAAAGTTATATTATCATGGTTGGGGGTTGACTGTTGTGGGGTTAAAGTAATGTGTAGAAGAAAATTGTCTTGATGTTGGTTGTGATAGGTGGAACCAGGATTAGCATGAATGTCTCTTCCTAGAAGGATTTTAGTATATTGGGGTGTTACTGATTCTTGTGTTTTGGAAAGCATTTTTCCACTTAATTTTATTTGTATTTGAGTTAAAATGGAGTTAATCAGTTTATATTTGGAGCAAAGGTGAGGGAGCAAATTAAAAAAGTTTGATGTGATATGTGGAGTTTAGGGAGGAAGTATGTATAGGTATTTGGCACAGAGTTGTAGAGATGTTGAGAGCTATTATTGAGTCATGGTAGGATGAGAAATGGCTCAGTAAGAATAGAAGGATAGAGGATAATCTGAGGAGTAGCATGATTAAGTGAAGGGGTTCATATTTTATTGATGGCAGGTAGTGGGTAAGTAGGAATCAAGAAGGAAGCAAGAAGTTGTAGGACACTAGGATATTTAATGCTAGTGGAGTCTGAAAGCTTGTAGAAAGTCAGGAGGAAGGAAATATTTTCTAATAAGGAAGAGAGTTGGGTTGTCCTGATATCTTCTGTTATGTTTCTGAAATGTAAGAAATACGGTGGTTGGAAATTATAGAGTTTGATGATGTTGTTAAGATATGGTTTTATTTGGGAATGTAGAAGCTGAAATGTAGAATATAAGATAGCTACTGTTGAGAGGTGTCTGAGTAAGAATGTGTATAGTGCAAAGCAGTATGAGAGAGAGAGAGAGAGACAGAGAGACAGAGAGAGAGAGAGGGGGGGAAGGTTGTTGGGAATAATGTGAAGTGTTAGCAGTTAGGAAACAGGAAAATAGAAATAGGAATATTTGCATGATAGTAGTAAAGTTTTTTGTAGTGGGTTAGGGAATGGGTATCATGGGTGGAATATGTACATGGGAAGTATAATGGTAGAGTAGGAAGGGGTGCAAGCTCATCATCCTCAGGCCAATTATTACAGAAAGCAATTAGTTTATAACTACTATAGAGCAATTAAGGAGATGCAGAGCAGAACAAGTTTTCTTTCATTTGCTGAATGCAGAAACCAAGAAGCTAGGGAGACAAAATAACTGGCATATATGGTGTAGTCTCTGGTTCAAGAGAAAGGACATTTGCCGACTTAGTAAGTAGTCCTTAGAGTCACAAGGCAAAATATTACACATTGACAGGTGTGGCGTCCCTCCTCTGGGCCAGCCACAGTCCTTACCACTGGCACAGGTGGGGAACACTCACTTAGAACAAAAATAGATACACACAATATTTTCAGATGCAGCTCTCTGCACCAAGCACAATTTCACCTAAAAACACACAGGGAGCACACTCCAGTGTTGGGGCTGGACTTCCTCTCCAGGCTCCAAATAAGACTCCACCTTTCACTCTGCAGAAATAAGTGCTCTTTGTCCCTGTTCCAAGTAGATAACACACACACACACACTCCTTAGGATTTGATTTTCACACACACACACACACACACACACACACACACACACACACACACACACACACACACACACACACACACACACACACACACAAGGCTGGCACAGATTTTCTCACTATGTCACCTCCACCCAGACTATAAGGTAGATTCACTGCCACCAGCCAGCTACTTCAAGTCTCTTACCAGGATACCCAATTACTTTTAGTAAAATTAATACTTATACAAATGGTAGTGTTAACCAATCAGAAAGACTTTATGGAGTGTGATGCTACAGTGCCACTAAATAAATGCAAGTACCCTCAAGGGTTAAAATATTTTCTAAAAGACCAGCCACATTGCAAGGTTTAGATATATTTAATAATAAATAATAAAAATAGAAAACATGAGAATACTGATTACCTATTTACAATAAACACCAGAGTTTCAAGTCACAGGAAATATAAAAAATAACACAAATGGAAAGACTCAGACAGATACAGGAAAACAATACTTTTAGCTAATCTCACTATATTTTCCTAACTGACTGAAGAATTACTCTTCCCTAGTTAAGTTACTTACTAAAGCAAGGCAAGATGAAGTGGATGAGCAGTCTTGTCAGTTCCAAAACAGAGTGCTGGGTGTTACATTTCTCACTAGTATCTAAATACAATTTCAGTGCTGGCTACAGAATGACATCACATCTGGTCACCTCATTCTGTGGTTCTCACACTACCCCCTCACTAGAAACATGAGCCAGGATGTGGCATAGATATGTCACAATGCATACCTAGAAATTTGCTAAGCCTTATTCCAGCATCTGGAGACTGTAAAACAATTCTGACCCTTTCATCCTTCCTGCAGAGACTAAATAGCCATTCTCTGGCACCCCAAAGTAGCAATTAGTTCACCACTAAGGACAATAAGTGCAGGATTACAGCCCAGACATTGTGTCTCTGGCTGCATTCAGGCCCATGAGATAAAATATTTATGGCCTAAACCAAGTCATTTAATTTCAGGGCTGAGCTTAACCCCTTACCTTCCAGCATCCTCTGTTAACATATATATATATTTCATCAGTTACAATACAGTCTGACATACATGTATATTTGTTTGGTCCATCAGGACCCACTATTGATACATTTTTGACACACCCAACTTTACAAGTACATTTTTAACACAAGAATCTGTATAAATCAGTTTGATATTCAAATGATATAAAATTCTTTACAAAACTCCAGCTAGTTATGCTGGCGTATGGTACACATGCACTACCCTACTCTCTCTGGCATAGCTACCTCACATCATCACAACAGGTATAAGCAAATATACATGTAGGTTAAATGCAGATTCATAGCTGCTGAATTTGTCAGCATTTCTAGAATGCACAGCTCAGTGTCTGGCCTTATGAAATGAGATGCTAGCATTGCACTTTGTTTGTTTTAACTCTTAGGTGACATAGAGAAGGGAACTGTTTTCTGTTTACTTGGTAAAGTTGTTTTAGTTACTCAGTATAGTCCTGTCTAGTTCAGATACAGACTTGCTGTATCCAGGCCTGTTTGTTAGCTTCTGAGTGGTGCCAAAGTCTGCTCTTCAATTTTTACCTTAGATCTGCTAGTTCTTTCCTCTCCTGCACTTTTACTAGCTTATTAGTCAAGCACTTTACCAGACTTCTTGTAGCAATTATTGTAGCACACAAAAGTGCTACCAGCACTAAACATTCTACAAGGAAACAGCTCCAGTACTTATTATTAATGCCCACCCCTCCAGGCACATCTAAAGGTCAGTTCCCTGCGCTTTCTCCTATTAATCTGGTGAACTTGGGTATCCTGAGGCAATGTAGCAACTGCCTCATGTACACCGACAACCCTCTCCTCTTACCTCCCAACATTCAGACTTCCGAGAGATGCATTTATATATCCAAATTGGAAGCCAGGCACTCTCCAGCCAAGACTGGAATAGCTGGTCAAGATGAGAAGGTCAACACTTGCACCATACTACATGGAACACATAGCCCTCCAGAACACACATCAGTACTGCCTTCACATAAAGCAAAAACCACACACCCACCTTCACGGAGGCTCTCAATAAAAATCTACCCAAACAGCAGAGACCTCCAAGGCAGAACCGCACTTGACCACCACAACACAACACTAATCATAAGACACATAACTATCCTAAACAGTGTGCCACTCAGCCAAAGCCCCTAAGGCAAAACAGCATGCCCAACACACTAGTCATAGGTGGCTTGATAGTGAGGCACACTGATGTCCCACTCGCTAGGTTGAATAAGGAGAAAGTAACAGTCAGCTGCCTGTCAGGTACCAGGATCCACCATATAATGTATGCACTCAGGTCCCTCAACAACAGGTACAAATATGACTCTGTCATTGTACATATGGGTGTGAATGACTTGAGACGTACGTCCCTGAACTACATGAAAAGAGACATGGAAGAGCTCTCAGATTATGTAGTCCAGACGGGTATGACCCTAGCCCTGAGCAGCATCCTACCATCACCCAGAATGATACCACAGTACAAGCAGAAAATGATTGATTTTAACAATTGGCTAAGTTTCTGGTGTCATTCTAAGGGGATCCAGTATCTGTCTGCCTGAGATGACATGATTGACAGAACTCGATGCTTTGCCAGAGATGGCCTGCATCTGTCACCCGTGGGCTTCTGGATACTGGCAAAGGCTCTTGCCAACCCTATAGTGCCTTTTTTAGGCAGTGTTCCAAAGACCAAATTATCACCATAACAGCTACAAACAAATGCAATCTGAGGGTCATGCTGCTCAACAATAGAAGTCTAAATCTCAAAATGCACTCGCTCAAAGCACTCCTTAAAATGGAGAACATTGACATTTATGCTGTAACAGAGACCTAGTTCAAGGCAGCAGAAAGGACCCCTGCACTACCAGGCTATAACTCATTCCACACCTTTCAGCCCCAGAACTTGGACCGGAGCTCCAAAGGTTGTGGTGTTTCCATATTCATAAATGATGTGCACACCTCCAGACTGGTAGCCCAACATAACACATCAGAGATACTTCAGGTGCAGCTAACATTGGGTAAGACAGTGATTCAGGTTGTAGGCTGCTATAGGTCCCCAACCATGTCCCAAGACTCACACACCATGTTCCTAAGCACTCTGGAGAATATTAGGGTCCAACCTAACACTCTCATGCTGGGTGACTTCAACTACCCCTCCATTAACTTGGAAAACTACTCATGTACCAATACACTTGCCCAACGTTTCCTGGAATTCATTAATTCCAATGCCCTGGACCAGCTCGTTCTTATCCCCAATAGAGGTAGCAACATCCTTGACCTGTTCATTACTAACATGGGTGACCATTGCTCTACACCAATAGTCAACTCCTCCCAGGTTAGATCCGACCACAAACTAATCACCTTGGAAATCCACCCCCCCACCCCCCCGCAAAGGTAACCACGATGAAAAACTTCTCCAAAGCTAATTTTGGGCTCCTAAAAACAGAGGTGGCTAATTTCACGGCACTCATGCAAATGGAGAATAGTTGCATGACTGCTGAATCATACACTAATGCACTGTACTAACACGTACACAAATGCATGGATCTCGCCATACCCAATAGAACCAAGACGCTCTCCTCCAAAAAAAAAGAAGCCAATCTGGCGGTCCCCTGCCATAAACAAACTCTACAACAGAAGGAAGAAACTGATGCAGAATAAGGTGAAGTCCCAAGACTGGAAAAACTTCCTTATCAGCCTCAACAAAAAGTTGAGATCCCTCATCAAATCCTCTAAGTCTAGCTATGAAAACAGAATTTCAGCAGATAGTAAAGACAGACACAAGGCCTTCTATAGTTATGTAAAGAATCTCCATGGCAATACCCAGATTTTCTCTGAGCTAATGCACAATGATACCTCCTATACTGAGCCAACAGATATTGCCAATATATTGGCCAACAGATTCAGTGTCAACTTTACCCCCCCCCCCCAAAGGACCAATCACAATACCAGTAGATTGCCAGGGACCCAGTATTACTGCTATACAGGTTAAAACAGCACTATCCAAGGCCAAGAATACAGCTTCTATGGGACCTGACAACATCCCTGGCTATGTTCTACATGAATTACAGAGTGAACTGACACCTCACCTGTATGCCCTGTTCTGTCACAGCCTGACCTCAGGCTTTGCCTCTACAGAATGGCGCACTGCTACAGTCATCCTTTTCCACAAAGGAGGAGTGACTACAGACCCTGGGAACTATAGCCCCATTAGCCTGATGAGTCTGATATGCAAAACTATGGAACGCATCATCATGGACCTAATAAACAAGGGTATAGGGAATCTCCAAACTCTGGATCCCACACAGTTTGGTTTTGTGAAGTGTAGATCATGCCTGCTCAACTTGGTCGACTTCTTTGAGTCATTCACCAGAGCTGTGGATGAAGGCAAGGCGGTTTGTACAGCCTACCTTGGTCTGGCCAAGGCCTTCGATATCATTCCTCACTCAGGAATCATAGAAAAACTCACTAAGATAGGCATCAACTCCTATATCACTAGGTGGGTTGGAAACTGGCTCACAGATAGAACCCAAAGTGTGAAAGTAGCTGACTCCAAGTCAGACTGCTGACTAGTCATGAGTGGAGTCCCACAGGGTTCAGTCCTGGGTCCTCTCCTGTTTGGTATCTACTTCTCTAAAGTCCAGGTCAACACAAAGGGACTCTGGCTGAAAAAGTTCATAGACTATTGCAAGTTGGGAGCTATTATTAACTCCCCAATGATGTTGATATCCTACAGAATGGCCTTACTGAGACCAATGACTGGTGTCAGAACCATGGCTTTAAGCTCAATGCCAAAGACTGTGTTTTCATCCCCTTTGGGAAAAACCTGGTTCCCATGAATTACCACATCGATGCTAGTCCACTGAACACAGAAGGCATTATAAGAGATCTGGGAACACAGGTTGACAGCAACCTCTCTTTTGATCACCACATTGCCACTGTGGTCAGAAGGTCCTTCTACGTGACACATCTCATTACTAAGGGTTTTGCATCCAGGAAGAAAGAGGTCATTGTCTCCTTCTACTCTTCCCTCATTAGGCCAATCATTGAGTACAATGCCCCATTTAGCATGTACCTCAGTAGACACCTGCAACACCTGGAGAGGCCACAAAAGTACCTCACAAAGAGGATCCTAGGCCTTAAACACTTGTCCTTTATGGACAGACTCAAAAAACTCCAACTTTTCTCTAACTCATATCGCCTACTTACTGGCGATCTTTGCTTGACTTACAAAGCCATGTCTGACCCAGCTCTGTTAGAAATGCTACATCTAAAGAAATCCCAACCCCTCTGCACCACACACTTCAGAGACCTCAACCTCATTACCACAATCAGCAGAACATACTGGAAGGACAGGTTCATAACCCAGAGACTACTTATGCTATGGAACAGACTTCCCATACATGTCAAGCAGACCACCTCGCTGACTCTCTTCAAGAGAAATCTTGATGAGTGGATGGGAAATAGAAAATTCACTCCGGGGATAACTCCAGTGGCTCTACTTGATAGAGGCAGTGTGAACTAAGGTTGGGTGGCACAATGCCAGGTAATCCTATGGCTAGGCTTGTAAAGGCCCCAAGGCTATTAGCCTAGTACACACCTATGAACCTGTAATACAGAGGAACATTGCTTAAACAAAGGCTGCAAGGCTTGCCTCTTTTGTTTGCTTGCTCTGTGTTTTACTTGGGGAAGATCTAATACCATTCCTCCCTAATTTGCCCTCCAGCCAAAGCTAGATCTTTTTTTAGGGGAAATCACTGGTAGCTTCATAAGCATGGTGGAAAATAGGATCTTTCCAGAAGCACCTAGAAAGCATTTTTTTACCTTTGGAAGAAGTCCATTCTGAGTAAACGCAGGACTAATGCTGACAGGTGTTAGAAGAGCTTAGCACATAAAACCTTCCCATAATGCCATTGTCCCCCATATCCTAATGCACAGAACTACCAAACCTCTTCTGACCTGTCTTGCAGGACTTCATTTCATATTATCAAAGCCTCCACAACTAAACATGTTTGCAGGTTCTCTGAGTACACTTCTACTTCTCTTGTCTACTGTAATATTAAGTATCCTGTCTATTATTACCCACCTGATTAGGCCTAACTGCCCCTTTTAGAATCTTAACAACTATATTAAACTTCCTTCTTTGGGTTATTTTAACTCCTTTTTACTATTAATCTTTTGGTGGAGCTTTTGCCCAATCTGTAATCATGGACAATTCTTTTAAGAAGTGATTGTGAAGAAACAAAATCTGTCTGTAATACTTGGCAAGGATCACAGTGCTCAGTGCTGCTGCATGTGCTGAAATTTATTCTTCAGCCCTGTAAACCTGATGTAAGCAGCTTTGGCATTTTATACTGGAGAAACATTCTTAAGACAGGAAGAAGTGGCTCCTTGTGGTTATTCACCATTAGGACTGTCAACATTTCTAGTTTGTTATTCCCCTAAACTGTAGGTTTCACTATAAGGACTCAAATCCCAAATGCTTGAAACCACTAACCCAAAACCAGGGACTCAAGTACCTTGTCATTTAGCTATGCTGCTGCTCATTGTCATACTCAAACATGACCTAGAACAAGCAGCTGCAGGGAGGGAGGGAGGTTTTGGGATTAGGAAACAATATGGGAATTTAAGTCAAGGGAGGGGTTAATAATTTAGGTTTAGGGAGCTGGAAGAGAGTTTTAGGCTTAGGCAACAACTGGAGAATTTAGGTTTAGGGACGGGGAGTTGGAGTTTTAGGTTTAGGTTTAGGGAGCTATCTGGGAATTTAGAGTTAGGGAGGGGGAATGCGGGTTTAGAGTCAGGGACTGAGGAGTTGGGTTGTAAACATTTAGGGTTTAGGCTCTGCTAGGGCTATGTAGTTTATAGGATCAGATTTTGGGTTATGTAAAAACAGGAGATTGTGCTTGTGGGAGTTAGAGCACTTGCTTTTTCAATCAAGTGGTAGCTAGGACCTGCACTGCGTGCTACTAACCCATGAGCACCTTCACTAGACCCCACAAGAGTACATAGGTTCATAGGTTAGTACTAGGCTAACTGCCCTTGCGAGCCATTTTAAGCCTAGCCAATTATCCCTTGTGAGACTCAAATCCTGCACCTTATGTTTGTAAGGCAAACACCTTAACCATTAGGCCACCCTCCCAACCCCAAGCTGGTTCCTTCTTTTCCAGAGTCTGGCTTTAAGTGGAACAAAATGGAAAATTCTTCTAACAAAGCTTCAGTTCATGTAGTACAGTCTGACTCTGCATTTTTACCTATTCATTTGTCTAACATTTGCAGTTTGTCTAATTAGAGAACTATTACAGCTGTTTGAAAGCTTTCTAAAATTATGCCCTGTAAGCCTTCTACACCCAGGACTACCCACCCACCCCACCCCAGTCTGCCATCTCTGGGTGAGATATGGCAGGCTAGTAGCAGCTCTGTTGAGAGCTAAGGAAACATTCTCTACAGCTGTCCCCCATAACTATTCAGTTGGATATAGAGACCCCTTTCCTGTCTTATCATCTCAACTTCACATTGTAAAATTTATTCAGCAGTGCCAGTTGTAAGGATGTTGGTATTGATCATGTCTGTGGTAATGTCAGTGCTGGATCCTGTGTGAATGCCCAGGGCATTATATCAACTCCTGTGTTGTGTGCCTTAGTGTCTGTGGCTCCACCATTGAGTGTTCTGTTTGTGTTGATGTTCTTGACACTGCCACAAAAGGTTCTTATGATACCCACAGCCTGATGACACGGCCCGAGATTATGGTGCTAATGCTGCTGTCGGAACCTTTGGTATTAGTTTTGGTCCCACTGTACTTGGCTCTGCAGTACTCAGCTTTGGGGGTTTCTTGCATGGCATTTGATTCCAAATCTGCAGTCATTTTGCAGTGTTATCCCATACACCCAGTTCAACTCTGACACCTATATCACTTCCACGAGGCAGTCTTTTTATCAAATCTCAGTACTGCCACCAGCCATGTAGGAGGGGAGAGAGAGAGAGAGAGAGAGAGAGAGAGAGAGAGAGAGATGCTCAAGGCCTTTTGCATCCACCCCCATGACTTCAACATCCAAGTGTGTGTCTTTCTTGTCCTTGGACTCTCTCCCTCCAAACTGGTGAGAAGTGTGTTGCACAAGACAAAATACTTGGAATCCTCTATGGAGTCTTCCATTCCCAATACAGGATAAAGAGTTCCCTGAATCTCCCCTGAAGGTCCATAATTTAGGCAGTACCTTGAGATAATTAAACAAAGAAGAGGATGACTTACTGATTTCATATCCTTCCTGCAGAGGACACTGCAAAAAATCTTTTAGTCTATCCAGTGGTCCTCCTCAGTAATCCTTCCACTGGTGGATTTTCTCAACATTGGTTGGGAAAACTGTCACAGTCACTGTAGTACCTCAGAATGCTGTTCATACACTCTATTCTCCTAGAAGTGGATTTTCTGATTGGAGAATGCCAAGCCATTCACTCTAGCTCTCACAGCTGCCCTTAAAATTGCTCCAAGTCCCCAGGGCTCTGCATTCTACCCCAGACAAGTACAGAGTAATGTACCAGCTATAGAATCAGATTTATGCAGCCTCTGTATTTTCTCTGAGGGTATTAAATTACATTGTACACATGGAGGATTTTCAATGGGATTTGTGCACCAATCACTAGATAAATTGCTGATGGACCTATTAAGAAAAAATATATTTTTATGATTCTGCCTTCTGCTTTTTTTGACCATCAAGCTGCTGATCTTCCACCGAAAAGCCTCCCCCAATGGATGTGAGCCCAGTTGTTCCCTAATGGTGATCCATTAGGGTGAGAGCCATGTATCAGGTTTGTCATTTAGGCAGACATTGGAGAGTGCTTTCAATGACAACCAGGATGTGAAAGCATTTTTATATTTAGGGCCTAAGTTCATCCCAGTGTGTTGTGATGGTATACCCTGTCACTTTGGGGACTAATGCTGCCCTTCCCCCATGAATACATGCTCCCATGAACTTGCTAATGAGGATTACCACCAGCAGGTGGCTTGGTGAGTTGTAAGTACACCCTCAGCAAACCTAATGTATCACCATCTCTCCTCCAAGGGATTGTGGCTAATATGCATTTTACTCTGCTCTACTGTCCTCCATCGGACAGACTCACCTATCCTATCTACCAGTGCTGTGAAATGCCTGAGCCACTGATTGGAGTTATATTGCCTGGTCTGTGGTCTGGAATTTATCCCTGTACTCCACCATTGCTGACTTACTACAGAAAAGCAATTGTCCTAATTCTGAAATGTATCCAGCATGATGAAACTCATGATGTAAATCATATATAATGCCATTGAAGTTCTGCTAGAGCTGTATGATCTGATATTGGTGTGAGCTGCTAGCATATGTGGCTTAGGCTGATAGATTTTTGTTGAGGGCACTAAAATAGCATTTATAAATTCTCCCTTCTAGCACCCATGCGTGTTTGTCTTGAAGAATGTGCCTGACGTACAAGGCCATGTCCAATCCGGAATTAATGGACATGCTCCACCTCAGAAAATCCAAATCCATCAGAGCCACGAGAGCAAGAGATGTAAACCTCAACACAGAAATAAATAGGATGTGCTGGAGGGACAGATTCATAACCCAGAGGCTCCCTACACTCTGGAACAGAATCCCAATCCATGTTAGGCAGAGCCCCTCACTAACTCTATTCAAGAGAAATCTTGACGAGTGGATGGGAGATCATAGGTTTACCCCGGGGGTCATCTCTGTGTCACTACTAGACAGAGGCACAGTAAACTAAACCCTAAAAGGGCGTAGTATTCTCATCCTAAGGGGTGGTGAAAGCCACACACACTCTGGCTAGGCTTATAAATGCCCTAGGGCAGATAGCCTAGTACGAATCTATGAACCTATGAACCTATAATATGGAAAAGGGGGACAGGACCATCACTGCAGTTTATTTCATGTCAGTGCTCCCTTTCTGAGATGCAGAACAGCAAATGCAAGCTTTGGTTTGGGTGTAGTGCGTAGCTGGAAAATAAAATTGAAAGAAACTAACAATCTGAGTAACATGGAGAAAGACTGGGTAGCTGTGGCCCACCTATGGGTAGTCAGCAGAAACCTTGTATAACTGATCCTCTTTGAAGGTAGTCTGGAGTCATCATTCCCTCCACCTGCTGACATAAAAATCCATCACTATGGACAAGTGGATATAGACAATAATACCCAAAGGACATAAAATTCCCTTCCACACATGGCCTCTACTTCAGTCACTACCTTTTCCTAGTTTACACTCCATCAGAAACAAGCTTCAGGATCCCTGAGGATCAAGGGTTGCAACAGAAATAGTGTTCCATAAACTGCTGGCACCATGACTGGCATTCATAGTCAGTTACATGTATGCAGCAATACTTGCCCAAGTTGCAGAAACACTTAGTGTGATACAGAGTACATTGTTGTGCATGTGTGCAAGCCTCCAAAAGTCGCAGGAAATGTATATATAAATGGGTGTATAATGACATTTAAATTTGGAATGTATGCAAATGATGCAATTATGATATGCTAACTGAGTGCCTCTCCTGCCTTTTGTGATTCAGAGTGGCCGAATGCTACACAAGTATGTTATAAAAAGGCAAGCACCACCATTTCTAGTTACGTTGCAGTCAGTGAAGATGCCCTGGATAGCCACTAGATTTGCAATTTCTCACTCTAAAACTCTTATTGTTGTGATACTGCAACCTGGTGTGCTTGGTGGCATTCAGCACCCAAAGCATGGCAATTATTTATTTTATATTTGTTAACTGGGAAATTCCGATTGGACCAGGTCCATTTTCAGCTGAGTCCCGGGGAGAAAAACTCTGGCATCAAGTTATACAAATACAGTACATCCAGCATAATACACAAAACAGGTCACATCATGTATGCTGAGCATAGTAATATAACAAGGAATTAATAAAACACTCCAGGTAAAAGAAGATATAGAACATAAGTAAAACACAATGTCAGTTACAGTACATCCAGCATCGTACACAAAACCAGTTTCATCAAGCATGCTGAGCATAGTAGTATAACAAGAAATTAATAAAACACTCCAGGTAAAAGAAGATATAGAACATAGGTAAAAAGACAATGTCAGTTATACATTGGCAAGAGAAGAAAATATATCACACAAGATTCTACAGTTAAAAGTACCCTTTCAGATGACCAAGCCTACAGGGGATCAGAGATCCAGCATGTGATCAGAGAGGAGTTTGGGGAGTTAATAGTTTCAGACATTTTTAATTTCTCCAAGTCTTTTGGGTTTCTAATACCACTATGGGAATGGACCCCATTCCTAAGTCAAAGTACGATTAAAGTTCATGAAAGTAGTATTGTTTCATTCTTTGATGTTAGCCAAAAGTGGTCTTCGCAGCCCCAGCAATGTGCCCAGTAATGACTCCTGCAATTCATATGGTGTTATGCGAATTGGTAACATATTTAAAAAGATTGTAAATTCTTTTTTATAAGACCAGTTGCTCCTACTACTATTAGAACTGTCTGGGTATCTTTCTGGCTCTCGTTTCTGCCTGCAGATCGAGGTATTTTATGACTTTGTGTCTCTCTGTTCACAAAACACTGTAGTCACTAGGTTTGGC
Organism: Protopterus annectens; assembly: GCF_019279795.1. NCBI lineage: Eukaryota > Metazoa > Chordata > Ceratodontiformes > Protopteridae > Protopterus > Protopterus annectens. The sequence continues at coordinate 60,777,154 of NC_056729.1, read as the reverse complement.
GATTTCAATGATTAATGCTACTTTTGTCTTATTTTCTTGGACCACTATATCCAGTTTTCTAGCATCTATGTTTTGGACTGTTGGTATTGGATGATCCCATGTGATATAAACTTTATCATTTTCTATGATTCTCTGTGGCTCATGTTTCCAGTGTTTTTCAGCCACTTCCGATACCATAATGTTTGCATAATCTCCAGTGTAACAATCTCGCCACATTATTATGCCTTTCAGTATACAGTCCCTCTGCCATTAGAGAGTCGCAATCAGCAATAAGGTGTGTAACTGTTTCCAATTCGGTTCCACAAAACCTACATATGTCTATTTCTCCCACATGTTCAATGGACTTAGTAAACCAGTGTGTACATAGCCCACTATCTTGGGCTGGCAATATTAACCTTTCATTTCTTGATGTAAATTCACCTCTCCTTAACCATTCCTATGTTCATTCTTGATCAACATGAGGCTCTTCCAGAAGTTTTCTATACTTGCAACTATATTTATGTTTTTTCCACATTTCTTGCCTTCTCATCTGGTCCTTCACCTTATATTCCTTCTTTTATTTTTTAACACATTCAGTTGCTACCTGGTTTTTATCCACTTCTGGTTTGATTTCCATTCCTGCTTGATGTCGATATGCTTCTGCTAAATTAAGCAGAGATGTCATCTTAGATTTATTCTCCTCATCTTTCAAAACTTTCACCACATTTGGATCTTATGAGGTCAGTAGATATGTGTGGAGTCCCACAATTGCAGATCTATGCATGTAATCAATTTCAAGGAAGCCCATCCCTCCTTCAGAATGGGGGATATATCATCTTGGTATACACTGATTTTTATAAATCATTTGGTGAGCATGAAGCATACTCCTTGTTTTAATATCCAATCTATCCAACACTTTTTGGAGTCAGTCAGTCACTCCAAAACTATATGTTAGGACAGGAAGAGCAAACTGATTTATAGCTTGGATCTTGTCCCTAGGTGTCAATGCTGTTTTCAGGATTAATTTAAGTCTTCTAAAGTACTCCTTGCTAAGCTTTATTTGTATTTGTTCATGTTTTATTGCTGATCCTTCATCAATTCCCAAGTATTTATACACCCCCCTCTTGCTCAAGTTCTTTTATATCACATTCTTGTCCCAAACTGATGTTTTTGTTTTGGTGCTGCAATTTTCCTTTTTTAAAGGTTGCTTTTGCACATTTATCAAGACTGAATGACATTCCAATATCATCTGAAAAAGTTTTGACAACCTGCAACTGTGCTTTCAGTTCCTCATCTGATGAGCTATACAATTTTAAATCATCGACAAACAGAAGATGAGAATTCATTAGTCTTTGTTGTTTTTTGAAAGCCAAATTGTAGCCATGACCTAAGCTGTTAAGTAAACAGCTTAATGGTTTAATGGCAAGACAAAATAACAACCGTGACAGGGAATCACCCTGGAATATCCCCCTTTGGATTTTTATCCCTGGGATAATAATCTGTCCTTTATCATGGCTTAATTGCAAAGTGGTCTGTCACTGTTTCATGGTTACTGTAATGTAATCAATCAGTGTAGGATGTACCTTATACATTTTTAAGCACTCTTTTATCCATGAATGTGGGATACTATCAAATGCTTTTTTATAGTTAATCCATGCCATACTTAGATTCTTCCCTTTCTTACAGTTCTCCACTATAACTTTATTTAACAACAAATGATCCTTTGTTCCATATGACTTTTTATTGCCTTTTGTTCTACTGACATAATTGAGTTTTCTTCTAAATGACTATAAACTCTGTCAGAGTCAATGCCCGTGTATAGTTTATATGTCGTCAGAAGACAAGTTATTGGTTTATAATTTTTAGGGTAGTTTGCAGGTTCACTCTTAAATAAGAGCATTGTTTTTCCTGTTGTTAACCAGTGAGGGTTAATAGCAGTGTGGGTAGGGTTATGTGATACAAGGGCATAACTAGGTACTAAGAAGATGTGATATGAGGGAGATTTTGAATATGGATGTGGAGGGGGCAGTGAACACAGATAGGGGAAGAGAGAGTTCCAATTTCTGGCAATGGTGTGGGAGTAGAGTGCTTTCCCTGCATTATTGTTAGCCTTGGTGATGGAGAGGAGAGATTTTTCACTAGATCTTAAGTACCGGTTTCCAGTATAGACAGTAAGTAGGTTGGATAATGAAGGGTTTTTTTCAGGATATTTGAGAATATTGTAGGCTGTGCCCAGTGGTGATAGTTAAGTAGCTGTGGTATCTCAAGCCATTTTAGTTCTTTTAGTGCAGTACAGTGATGGGTTCTATAGGCTGAATTAGTAGTAAACTTGGCTATTTTATTGTAGCATGATTCTAGTTTGTCTAGGTCACATTGTCTGATTTGGGTAAAGATTGGTGCTGCGTATAATAAAGCTGAGAAGAGGTGGGTTTGTGCAAGAGTGACTCTTGCTTTTTGTGAGAGAAAGGACTTATGCCTGTATAGGGAGCCTAGTTTTTTGTGTACTAGTTTTATGATATGTGAGATATGAACATCAAAGTGGAGATTATTGCCTATTTCGATGCCCAGAAGTTTGGTGTGGTTAGAAGGGGAGATGGTGGTGCCGTCCTGAGTTGTTATGGTAAAGGAGAGGGGGGGGGGTTGATCTATTAGGGGCAAATAGTAGCAATTTTGTCTTTTTGGGATTTAGAATTAGTTGGATACCTGATATCCATTTTTCTACTGAGTTAAAGGTATCTTGAGTAAGTGTATGTAGGGTGGTGGGAGATGAGGCGGAGCAGATCAAGGTTGAATCATCCACATATTGTATGAGTGTGGCATTTTGTGTAGAGCATTTGAGGTTATTTGTGAAAATAGAGAACAACAGTGGGCCCAGTATAGAGTCCTGTGGGACACCTATGGTGGTTGGAAGTTGTGTAGACAGAGTTCCTTTCCACTGGACTGATTGTTGCCTGTCAGACAAGTAGCTTCTGAACCAGGCTATAGTAGAGGAGGTGAAGGATAATGATGTTAGTGAGTCTAGTAGAATGGAGTGGGAGACCATATCAAATGCTTTTGAGAGGTCTAGGAAAATGGCTGATACATATTTGTTATCATTCCAGTGAAGGTTTATATGATTAGTGAAGTATAGAAGGGCGGTGGTAGTGTTGTGATGTAGACGGAAACTGTGTTGTGTGGTAGCTAGGAGATTGTGTGTGTTAAGAAATGTCATCACTTGCAAGTGGATGCATTTCTCAAGTATTTTGGCTAGGGGGCAAAGGATGGCAATGAGTTGGTAGTTGGAGAATTCATAGGAGTTACCTCCTTTATTGAGATGAATGATGTGAGATACTTTCCAGAGTTTGGGTATGTAGGATTCTAGTATGGAGTGGTTGATTGGGATGGAGACAGGATATGATGGGGAATCACTAGCCATTTTGGGGTATGCAGCAGGTATGTTATCAGCTGCCAATGTGGTTGGCTTTAGTTTTAGGAGGAGTTTTCTGATAGTTGAGGTGGGCACTGGTGCTAGGCTGAAAGAGGGGGTGATGTGGGATAGGTTGGGTTGTGATTGAGGTGGACTGTTTTTGGTTATTTGACTGGAAAGGGCTAAGATGGATTTAGTAAAATGGTTATTAAATTGAGAAGCTACGCCTAGGGTATTGTTAATAGAGCTGGGTGCTGGAGTAGTGGTTTTGCCTGGCTTTAGTAGGAAGTTAATGGCATGCCATAATTTTTGTGGATTATTTGAATATTTGTTTTGGGCGCTAAGAAAATAATTTTGGTTGTTTATTTTGGATTCAGCCTTGGCCTTGTTTCTAAGCTAGCCAGGGTGCATAGTTGGCTTTAACTCTGATCTTTCTGCTGGGAGCTAGACTGTTAAGGATGTTAGAGAAGGTAGTATTGGTTAACTTATGTCAGCAGAAGGTTATATAATGCTTTTATATGTACAGGGATGTAATACAGACTTTGGTGAACTTGTATGGCCCAGAAACTGGCACTTAGGGAATGCACACCCTGTCCATCCCTGTGGATACAAGGTATGTATAAAGATCTCAATATACTTGCTATGACAGACCTTCCAGAGACAGACTGGGTGAGTTTGGGTTCATAGATTCATAGGTTCATACTGTAGGTTCATAGGTGTTTATTAGACTAATGACCACAAGGGCCTTTTTAAGCATAGCCATGCATCCCAAATCTCTGACAAGTTCTGGTACCCTTGAAAAGTGTAAGCAAGGGCTTGGGAGATGAAACATTTATAAGCAGAGGCCTGGGAGATGAACCATTTACAGGCTGCCTGTGTCCATTAGAGACATAAGCGACAAACCAGGGATGACTTTCCTGTTCCTCATCCAATTGTCCAAGTTGCACTTGAATTGGGTTAGGGATGAACTCTGCTTCACATGGATGGGGAGCCTGTTCCAGAGAAGGAGTAGTCTCTGGGATATATCACAGGCAAGGCTTAAGTCTTTAGAATGTGTAATTCTGGTGCTGTTTTCTTGTGGATATGCAGGAGGTCCATCAACGTAAGGTCTGACAATGCCTTGTATGCCAGGCATAGATCTCTCCTCAACAACCTGTAAGAGACAGACTACAGAGATAGGGCCTTGAGGTGGTCTATATAGAACATGTTACTTACACCCTGTATTCTTTTAGTGAAGAACCTCAGCAGGAATTCCATTTGTTGGATATGCCTGGTTGGGTACATACCAAAAGGGGCATTGTACTCAGTGATAGGTCTGATGAATGCTGAATACAGTGGAACAAATGATTACTTGGACCTAGATGCCATACCTTTGTTTACAAGTTGCACAACATAGAAGGATTTCCTCACTACTGAAGACACATAAGGCATGTGATGGTCAAAGGCTAGATTACTGTCTATGTGTCCCCCCACTTCCTTGACTACTGGGTCAACTGTTAGTTGTGTGTTACAATATGACTGTTACCAAGGGTGGATAACTTCCTGAAGGATACTATTATGCATTATTGGCTTTTAGTTTTAGTCCATGGCTTTGACACCAGTTGTTTGTCTGTGTCAGCTCTTCCTGGAGATCATTTGTGTTAGTGTGGGATTCAATGGCAGCTCCTAATTTGCAATCATCTACAGATTTAGTCAGCCAGAGACCACTGACATTGGCCTTGACTTCAGAAACATCAGTGCCAAAAAGGAATGGTCTGAGGACTGATCTCTGAGGGACTCCGCTTGTTACTGGCCTCTTTGTAGAGGTAGACTCCCCAATTCTAACATCCTGGGTCCTGTCTGTGAGCCAGCTGGCAATCAACCGGGTGACATAAGGGTTTGCATCTAACTTCTAAAGTTTGTCAACAATGCTCAAGTGGGGTATTGTGCCAAATGCCTTGGCCAGGTCAAGGTAGGCAGTGTGAACCATTTTGTCCTCATTTATTGCTTTGGTGAACTTCTCAAATATGTTCACCAGGTTGAGTAGGCATTACCTGCCCTCGATGAAACCAAATTGGGTTGGATCTAGTGTCTGGAGGTTTCCTATGTCATCATTAACCATGCCCATAATAACTCTTTCCATGACTTTGTATATGAAACTAGTGGGACTTATGGGTCTGCAGTTTCCAGGGTCTGTATCTCACAGGCTTCTACTTTGAGGATACTGTAACAGTTCCTCAGTATTATTGTAGTCCATGTGGAAGGGAATATCTGTTTCTTACAGACACCACAAGAGAGAACTGCCACTATGCATGTTTTTTGGGATCTGCTACATACTGAAGTGCTTTATGTGATGGGCTGTTCTTATGTAGCCATCAAGGCCCTATTTGGTTCATGGGAGAAGGCCCTGCTGCAAGAATGGCTGCCATTCCTTCAACTGTAAGGTAGTATATGATACACATGGCTGTATCACCAACTTTTTGGCCCAGCATCTTGGTATTGCCCATGATTCCCACATTTGGAACACAAGTTCACTCTACAGAGACTTCCTGCATGAACAGATACCACATGGTCGCCTACTAGTTAAATACAACATAACTCACCCCCCATAGAGAGTTGTATAAGAATGAGAAAGGTGCAATGCATAAGCACCCTGTTTCTATGTGCCCACCCCTCCTTCTTATGTTCTTCATTAACTGTAGGCTATGTACATGAACCCTGATTTTTGACACCAGTTCAGAAGCCTCAAGGTTCTGGTGATAAGCTTTACAAACTGCCATGCCACAGTGCAGGCAATGGAAACAGGCTTAAAGCTTATTTCCATTGCTTGGATGTGTCTGGAGGGTCACTTCAGTGTGACCCTTCTTCTGTGTGCAGAATATTTAATGCTTTTGTGTTCTACAACAATAAGACTCTTCTTTACACTGCTCTACCAGTGTCACCAAACCACCAGCAGGACACTCAGCCCATCATGCAGCTCCCTCCCATGTGGCACCTGGAACTTGCTGCAGCAAGGACAGGGATGACAGCCAACCAATGGCAGCAGCAGTGCAGCTCTCCCTTAGACAGGCTCATACATTGTATACAGCAGTACTGGTGAAGTGGCAGCAACTAGTCTACTGCTGTGGGCCTCGACAAACACTGTGTGACAGTATTAAGTCACACAGATAAATCCTGGTATAGCAGGCAGTGTAAACCACAGGCTGTGCTGATCAGTGCATGGTTGACTTACAATGAGCCTCAAGCATTCCTCTACACAGCTTACACAAACGTATAGTTAATATGGTCACAGGTGTCATCATTTGCACAGTGGTCCCTGGACAAAGACACAAATGTTGGGCATACCAGTAGAGGGACATGAACTGTAGATGTCTCTGTGAACCACGACATGTTTGGTGATATTTAATTAACCTTACATTCAGAAGCACCAACTTCAAACAAGTGCATATGTGCTGCTTTGTTTATTTTGTGGTCCTACCTTGCACCTGAATGGATTGTACATTTCAGTCTGATTTTACTCTTGCTTACTGGAATATACATGCTGTAATGACATACAGTATGTAAGTATATTTTCTATTATTTTTTTTTGTTTTTATTGTCTACTTCATTGAGAAGTGGATTTTCTTTTGTCTTTTATTGTCTTCAGCATGATTTTGTTGATCTTTCATGTTTTTCTTTCATACCCTGTACAAATGCTCTGCTTCACTGCTGGCACTACTGATATGGGGTAGGGGATGTAGCATGTAGGATGTGAGGTATACAGCTTACATCTGGACTGTGGCATACACAATGTTCCCTAATGAGAAGGGTGGGGAGGGTCTGTGGGAAGGGGTGCTGCTGTCACAGGAGCTTGACATTGAATTGCTATGGTGGCATCTCCTCTGTGATGTTGATGAGACCCTTTATAGTGACCAGACTGTGAGGGGCTTCCATGTGATGTGGAAGTCCAATGATGTCTGACACTCTGATTCAAGGAAGTTTCCAGATCCATAGATTGTGCATCTGACTGGGTCACCTGTACTGCACATCTAACACAGGTTTCACATATGAGGACCTTACCTCTGCCTTTCTCAGCTATGTCTACTATGTATGTCTGGTAAGTCATCACAATTATGCAGTCAGAGGCTGACACAGATGCTGGGTGAGCAACCATGCTCCTCAGTAGAATCATCATTGCACTGGCCTTGGCCTTCACCATTTATATAAACTGATGAAGATCCTAACTTATACCTTGCAGCACTCACGCCATATCTCATCTCAACTAATAGCTTATTCTTGGACTATGTTCCATCAGATTTGCTACTGTGCAAACAATGCCTTATGTGTACCAGAAGGCAGCTGAGGTAATTCAAAATCACCATCAAAATCATTACCATAAAGGGAAATCCTCATTAGGGGCCAGGTCTTGTCTTCTGGAAATACTCCCACCAGTGGCATTATGAGCAATGGCATTGTGCCAGGCTTTACTCCTGGTAAAGGGCACCATGTCATTTGATCTATTTCTAAACTGAGTCAATGTTTGATTCTGTCCTCCAGTGACATTTACATCTGCCCAAGCTTGTTTTCATACTTTAGCATGCTCTGCCTGATTAGTGTCAAATCTTCTAAATAGATGTTTGCTGTAGGTCCTTGGTGCCTCCATGAGGATTCAGCTTTCTTCACGTTTAAAGTTATCAGGCCTGTGCCTTGTCAATAAGTGGGTGGTACTAGTTGTGGGAGTGCCCTATACCAGCTGGAACATGATCTGTATTCCTCTCTGCTTTTCTGTGCCTACTATGCCCATCAGTACTATGTGACTGTGTCCAGCTTTTCCTACTGACAGTAGTGTGCGTTTGTGTGTGTCTTTCTGTGTGTGAGCAATGCAGTGTGCCTTATCTACTCAAAGTGCAGTACAGACAGTACAGTACCTTAGAACTGCATGGCATGTGTCAGTTGACATTATGTTTGGTAGTACTGGTGGGGTTTTGTGGCCTGCAAGGTGTCAGCTGGTGTGGGCCATTATAAGCCATCATGTCAGTACACAATGCTCCAGTGCATTTCTATTTCTAGGTGCTGAAGACATTGGCAGACATAAAAATATGACACTGATGTCAAGTATTCCCCTGGTACTTCCTTCTCCAGTTAAATCTGATCACCAACTGGTAACATTTTCCATTCAAAATCTCCAAATAATTAGATGCAGATATCACAAAGTTCAGAAACATCAAACATACAAACCTACAATTCTGTAATGAAGTCTCAAAATTCAAATTTAACTGAATCACCCGAGATACTCACACAGCAAGTAATTATGTAGACAAACTCTATGTGCACCTAGATAAATGCTTTAACTGGATTCAAACAAAATGGGGAAGTTTAAAAGTAAACCAGCCTGGTGGTCAACCTAATTAAATCAAAAATACAATGAAAGAAAAAAAAAATGATTCTTAAACTTTATAGTAAAACAAAAAAAAACCCTCAACCTAAAGTTAACATTAAAAATCTATTGCAGGAACTGAAAAACACCATCGGGAACCTGAGGGCATCCCATGAACTGAGATTAACATTCAGAGCTAAAAACAATTACACATCCTTCTTTACTTACATTACAAAACTAAGGAATAATACGCTACACTGCTCAGAACTTATCCAAAATGGCACTACCTACTCAGACCCAATAGCTAACATGCTAGCAAACAAATTAATTGAAATTTTACTCCCAAAAACAATTATACAAAGCCCACATCTCCACAGAATCTCAACCCTCCAATCATAACTAAAGAACACCTGGTAAAAATACTCTCTAAAATAAAAAAAATGCATCATCCATGGCTCTTCATAATGTACTCGGCTGCTTGATAAATAGTATGAAACATGCCTTTGTGGACATGGTCCTACAGCTATTCAGCCTGAGCTTAGCCACTGGTTATGTCTCTGAAGTATGGTGCACAGATGTTGTGAATCCACTTCACAAAGTTGGACCTGCCACTGACCCCAGAAACTACAGACCCATTAGCCTTACTAGTCTCATTTGCAAAGCCAGGGAGCATATTATAACTGACCTTATTAATGATAATCTCAGAAATGCTAAAAGGCCTGATCCCCCAGCAGTTCAGTTTTGTTAAGGGTAGATCTAATGAATCTGGTCAACTTCTTTGAGAGAAACACAAGCCTTGGACAGTATACATGCTGTCCATACAGTGTACCTCAACCTGGCTAAGGCTTTTGACACCATAATACATGCTGACATAATAAGCAAGCTTAATGAGCTTGAAATTGGCCCCTAAATAGTTAAGGTTGTAGCAAATTGGTTGAGAGATAGAACCATTGTAGTGAGGGTGGCAAATGTGTCTTCTGTAAACATGAAGGTGACCAGAGGTGTTTCTCAAGTCCTCATGCTAGGATTCTTACTACTAAGCATCTAATTTGTAGATTACAAGTTACAAATGGGATCTGTAACTAACAAAGTTTGTGGATGACTACAAACTTGGTGTCATCCTCAGGTCTTCCTCTGATACATAGAAGCGTCACCTGAAACTTATTATTTATTTATTTATTTATTTATTTTACATTTGTTTACCGGGCTAATCCAACTGGATATAAATCCATTTTCAGCAGAGGCCCGGGGAGAAAAGCTCCACAATGATCAAACAGACATTGAGTTTCATAATAAAATACAATTTTGTAGGAGGACAAAAACATGTAAGGCAAAAGTATACATACAATTAAATTGGCTAATTAGAAGGAATGCAAATAATAGAAAAGATAGTAAATTATGAGAGGTATAAAAGGTAGGATCTGGATATATAGGAAAAAGGAATAGGTTAGTGGGCCAACCAAGAAGGAAGGCAGTGATCAAAGATTTAGTCTGGTTTAGCGCAAGGACATAACCAATGAGAGCTAAGGAATAGTTTAAGGTTAGTTTTGAATTGGTTGAGAGAGGTAGCTAGTCTTAGGTTATTTGGTAGGGAATTCCATTGTTTACCTATGGAATAGGCATAGAAACATCGCCCCTGAGTTATTAGATTTAGTTGTTTGTACCATGAGACTATGAGAGGAACGAAGACTAGTTAGATTGGAATAGGGGTTAAAAGTTTTGACAATGAGGGGGTTTTTTCTGGTTCTTTGATCATTTTAAATGCTTCATTAAGTTGGTTAAACTTAAGAAGATTGGGGAGTTCTAACCAGCCTAGTTTTCTTAGGTTAAGGCAATGGTGAGTACGATACGGTTCACCAGTTACGAATCTGGCAATGTGGTTGTAAGCTACAGAGAGTTTGTTGAGCTCAGTTTTTTTGAGAAAGGAAAGTACTGGAGAGGCATAAAGTAGGGTGGAGAGAAGGTGAGTACGTGCGATAGTTAGTTTAGTATGGGGCGTAAGAAAGTTCTTAATTCTATACAAGGAACCAAGTTTCTTGTTAACTGTTTTTATAGTTTGGCTGATGTGGGTATCAAATTTGAGCTTATGGTCAATTGTGACACCTAGTAATTTGGTGTTGGTGACAGGCTCAATGATGGTCCCATTAGTGGACTGAACATGGAAGGTCATATTGTTAGGGAGTGGAGGGTATAGCCCTAAAGAAGAGGCTAAGGTGGGGAGAATTAGTAGTAGGTTAGTTTTTTAAGGGTTTAGGATAAGTTTCCGTTCAGTAAACCATTTTTCAACTTCAGTAAAGCAGCGTTGGGTGGTTTTCTGGAGGTTACTGAGAGAGAGATCTGAGCAAATCAACGTAGAGTCGTCTGCGTATTGAATGCAGGTGGCTTTAGGGATGACTGAATGGAGGTCGTTTATGAATACAGAGAAAAGAAGGGGGCCAAGTATGGAACCTTGGGGAACTCCTATTGTGTTAGGTAGTAAGTGAGATAGTTTACTTTGCCACTGGACAGCCTGTTGTCTACCAGAGAGGTAAGCATTAAACCAGTTTAGGGCTGGTTTATCAAGGTGAAGGTTTTCAAGGGTTTGTAGTAAGAGGTGATGATTGACCATGTCAAAGGCTTTTGACAGATCAAGAAATAGAGCAGAAGTAATTAGTTTGTTGTTACGGTTGCTGTTGATTGTGTCAACAAAGGATAGGAGAGCAGTGGTAGTACTATGATGGGGGCGGAAACCATGTTGGGTTTTGGACAAAAGATTATTTAGTGTGAGATAATGTAGAAGTTGTTTGTGAGCACATCTTTCCATTAATTTTGCAATAGGTGACAGTATTGCTATCGGTCAATAGTTAGAGGTTTCTGTGGAGGAACCCCCCTTGTGAAGAGGGATGACATAGGAAATTTTCCAAAGAGAGGGGATTATGCCTTCCGTAATAGTCCTGTTAATTAAGATAGAAATGGGGTAAGCTATAACATCTGATGCTATTTGTAGGTATTCAGCTGGGAGACGATCAGCCGATAGAGTGGATGGTTTGAGTTTTTTCAATAGGGTTCTGATATAGGAGGTGGGTATTGGTTGGAGGTTAAAGGAAGGTGGGTCTTTGGCAGTAGTAGTAGTAATGGAGGGGGAAGAAGTAGGTAGCTGACTGGCTAGTGACTGGACGGTCTCAGTGAAAAAAGTGTTGAAAGTGTTGGCTATTCAACTTACGTGTGAACAACTTGTGCTCAAAAAATGGGTTCAGACTAAATGCTAAAACTTGCAATATTTTTGCTTTTGGTAAACAGCCCCTTCATCCGTCTTGTTGTTTAAGCAACACCACTTCAGAATGAAAGTGTGTTAAAAGACCTTGCAACATTGGTATGTAATTCTCATGCCTTTGACCACTATTTTGCAACAGTGGTTAGGAAGTCATTTTACATGGTGCATATGATTGCAAAAGGTATTTCATCTAGATCTAAGGAAGTTCTAACCCCAGAGGTTCCTAACTGAAAAGATCACAAGCTTGAAAGACAAGAGCTATCATGAGAGGCTGGAAGCATGTATTCAGTGTTCTATAGATGCCTTAGGGGTGATCCATGTCTTGCCTTTTGGGCCATTACAGATCCAGTAGTCCAAGACCTATATGTCCATAAATCAAACAGACACACTAATACTAGAATCAGATATCTAAATCTGTTCCAGCAAATAAGCTAACCATGGTGGAAAGACAGATTTGTCACATAATGCTTACCCCTTCTATGGAACAAATTTTCAATCCAAACTAAGCAACGTGACACACTATCTTCTTTCATGAAGAAGCTGGACAGCTGGATGGTTATCCATAAATTCACCCATGGTATGACTGGCCTGTTCCTTCCCTGAAAAAGGAAGTAAGGGCTAAAGGAGCAACCGGCAGTGCATAAATGGGAAAGTCCCCAATTGCCTTGCCTTTTCTTGCTTATGCTTTTGGAAAATATTATAGAAAATCCTTACGTGTATAGGTTCACAATGCTGAATGAATGACAGATCATAGCAGTCTTAACAACCAGTGCTGTACATGCACTTTAACATATTGTCTGTGCCATAACTGTTCTGAATATGTTCATCCTTAAACTGCTGTAACTGCACTTTCAAAACATTTGTTGCTTTTACTTTGGCTTTCCTATGATCTCTGCAGAAACATAGTAAACAGGTGTACAAAAATGGTGATGTGTCTGACATTTCAGCTGATTTAGGTAATCTTACAAAGTTTGTGTTCAAATATTGCTTTCTGGTATAAACCTCTTTGAATTGCTGTATTGCCCAAATGTGCACAACTCTTCATCATTGCAGACTACTTTGCACATGCATGAATGAGCATAATCAACTTTGAACACATGCTTCTTTCTGACTTATGTGCATATCTGTCCTTTGCACAACAATGTGCAGCGTTATCACATTGCAGTAGTTGTGGATCACACCCGATCAGTCTCACTTTCAGAAAAATGTCACTATTTTGATTCTTGACTGTGGACTAAGAGGATGGCTTTTGTTAAAGCCCAAGGCAGAGCTCTAAGCTGGCGCAGTAAGGAATTTAAAAATGTTCCTGTTTCTCGACACTACCAGGTACAGAGAGAGGTCCCATTCCAGAAAATAGATACGTGGACTGAACTGGAAGATGACCCAAGCCACGTAACAGGCATCCCTATTTCAAGGTAGTAGTGCAGTCATAGAGCTGACATTCTAGAGATAAAGCAGCTGTATCAGCTTGTCCATTGGGAGGCAGAAGTACAAAAGGAACATCCCTAATTCTTCAATAAGTATCTTTTCCTTATTAGTTGGTGCTGCACTTTCATGCTTATAATATGGCAATCTCTGCTGCAGTTATCTTCTCAACTTTATACTATGTAACTCAGTAGTCTATATTATTGCTACAGTTTCATACACTTGCTGTTTATATAGATTATACTGAAGTTATATTTAAACCTGATTTTTTTTCTTTTTTACTTTATTTTTTTAAACCTGGCCATTACTATATTCAGCATATTTCTGTACTGTACCTATCTGCATGGTAATGCATACACCAGGATACACTTTATTCCATGCTCCACTTTATGCCCACTTGACAAGTCAATGATGAACCATAAAATACATTTGCTGGGGAAGATGCACACACACCTGCAGATATACAGTGGCACAGCCATTGCTGTTCAGCAGATTTTAATCTTGTCTGTCAGGTTTTCATGAGTGGCAACGGTAGAGGTACAAGGTGTTTATGGACAAACAGTCAACGTTTATACTGCAGAAGGTGGTCATTACCATTACTTCCTTTGACAAACCTGTGGTTGTCACAGGACATTCATTTACAAGGTCAGCCTATTGTTCTTTTAATGTACTGACAATGCTTGTACTGTGCTAACAATGCCTTTTTTCTTTTCATTTTCTTTTTAATCATAAGATGAGACCAAACTGAACAGGCATATATACCACAGGAGGCTGGAGCTCATTGTTCCTTGACCTGGTAAGTGTTTGTCCTTTCATTCCTGAGATATCAGTTCACTTTTTATTATTTTTTTCATTTGCATTATATTCATGTTTACTGTCTTCCAATTTTGCACCCCTCTGCAAGTCCAGAGCACTCTGGCACACTTTAGCTGTAGCTGTCTACTACTGTAAGAGACAGATCATCACCTGCTGTGCACCCAGGGACTGTCTTGTTGAGGAGAGGCAGTGACTCCTCTCCAGTGGGCAGCCTGGCATGTGTACAGTTGCCTGATCAGTCCTAGCTACAGGTAGTAACAGAGGCTGCAGAACAGAGAAGCAATGGGGCCCGTATCAACATCTCCTCCCATGAGTGCAAAACTCACTGAACCAGCAGGCCTCATATACCAAGCAACTAGAGACTATATCCCTCTCATCATCAAGTGCTGTCTGCCTCACACCCCAAGCAGGGTTAAGATTAGTCTTTCGGCCAGTTTGGCAATGTGCCTGTCCCATGTCTCCATCTTATCCCCCATTATGTGTGCATTCATCCTAATGTGCCTTAAGCACCTGCTGTGCATTGCCTACATCCTCACCCATCACCAGTTGTCCATCCTCTGTCTCTCTGACTTTCCCTCCCTTTGTGAGCCTCCCTATTGCATGGTCACTCACTCCTTCCTATCTTGTCTGGTTATATGTTGTATCATAACCTTTAAGTCATCCCTAACTGACATCCCTAGCTTTGCTCCTCTATACCTTTACTCATGTTCCTGAGCAGACACATTCATATTAAGGCTGCTGGTTCAATGAGTTTATCTGCATGCCAGTACCACTGTGTCAAGATGAGTGTAACACCTCACAGTGAAGTCTTGCAGTATTAGAGAAATGCCTCTTTTCTTTTGTTTTTTTTTTCAGACACCTTTGTTGAATTATCACTTGTGACATAGGCAAATTTACATTTGTTTAAAAGTCATCAAACTATATTATCATAACAAACATTATACTTCCCATATATTTAGTAATCTTACAAAGTTACAGCTGATGTTCACGTGTGCACATTTTATGTATCTGTGTAGGACCTCACATGCACACTTTCTTTACCTTGCATAGATATAGTGTTTCACAGTTTGGTTTGTGGTTCTTCATAATATGCCCACTCTCAAGAATGAGCACCACTTTGTTAGAACACACCATATCTGCACTCTGTGTAGTGTTGACGTTCACTTATTTTACTTGCAAATGTATTTAGCCCATGGCTATGAATATTACCTCAATCCTGACCTTTGAGCACAAATTTTATGTGCTTAACTATAGATATATGTAATTTATAAAGCCAGATTCAAACTAAAGTATCATAACCAATATTCTGTCTTCAAAGGTCAGTAGAGCAACATTTGTTTATACAAGCATAACCATTTATATATATATATATATATATATATATATATATATATCCTTTCTTACACCCAGTGATGTATTATAACTCATTGTCCAGGGCCCACAGCTCCAAGTGGCCCATTACCAGCTAACAAAATAATTTTATTTTAAATAGTGTTTTATGCAAAGCAGTCCTAACTCATTTTAGTTAGCTTATGTACTGAGCATAACAATAGTTAAGAAAACATATTTATTTTTAGTTTTAATAAAAAAGATGTAATGATAGACACCATGAGTATTTACCTCTCTGTACTCACAAAGCCTATTATTTACAGATGCACAACACTGACTAGTGGTACTCTTCACCTCAGGGTGCTTTATTTATTTAATAAAAAAAATTATTTACTTAAGTAAGTAAATAAATAAATAATTGGCTCTTGTTGATCTCATGTAAAACACTACAGCTTTCTGTATTTTGCCTTCCCATGATTCACTGGGATGGCAACAAAGAGAAAGCCCATTTCTATAATAATAATAATAATAGTATAATGGAGAGTTGTGGACTACTGGTTTGAGAGTGCAGCAGTGGGTCACAGTAATGTGAGGCAAGTAAGTTTTTTGTTTAATCCTAGCAGGCAATCTGATTTGCCATTTTGGACTGCAATCACTATGTTAGGAAGAGGGATGACTGTGGATGCAAGTATTTGTTCAGTTTAAAGTCTGACTTTAAGAACTAGCATGCATTTGTGTGAAATAATTTGGAATATTTACTGTCTAACTACTGATTGTGTGAAAGTTGGAAAATTATTATTCTAGCAACTTTCTGAGTATATAACAGCAGTATTTTAAATCTGTCCCTGATTTTGGGCCTTTATCCCTCATTCTCTTTGGATGTGTTCTTGATTATTGGGCAAGGAGGTAAAGAGATAATATTTTTATTATAGTCAGATGAGGTGCACATGGCAAAGTGGCTATAATTGCTGGGGACAGGTGAGTGGGGGCATTTTAATCTCATCTGTGAATGAAATTAAGTTATCTTCTAGTCATTTGCTCAATTACCCATCTGGCTTTGCATGCCTAATGGTCATTTGCGTGAAATAAGTTGAAACACTTAGGACAACTGTTTATGTGAAGCAAAGTTGAAATTACATAGCTGTCAACAGTCCATGGTTTCACATAATGCCACTGATGTTGCCTCCTACTTTTTGTATATTACTCATAAAAGGTATGTTTTTCTAATTGCAAATCATTGAAGATTGCAGTTACTAAATAAATGGTAGACATTTGAGCTTCAGACTTAATATTTTTTTTGAAAATTAGTGCTAATGCAACAAATGTTATTCTAGCAACTTTCTAAGTACATAACAGCAATATTTAAAAACTGCCTCAGTTCTGGGTCTTTGTACCTTATTATGTTTTAGCTTTGTCCCTGACTCTTGTGTTAAGAGATTGAGAGGTACTATTTTAACACAATTAGTTGAAGTGTAGACAGCAAAGTAGCTATAAGTGCTGGATGTGGGAGGGGGTTGCCAGTGGATGAAAGTCACTTATGCTCTTATTAGTTTAAACAGCCTGGATTTGTGGACTAGTTTCCCTTTGTGAAATAAATTGAAATACTAGTAGTTACAATTACTTATTTATTTTTACCATGCTCAGACAGTTGCCTTCTGATTATTTACTCAAGTAACCATCTGGCTTTGCATGTCTAATGTTCATTTGTATGAAACAAATGTACGCAGTCAACAATGGAATTTAATTTTTGGGTATGGGGCTATCTGTAAATGAGAATGGCTGACATCTAATTAAGCAGTCGATAGTTTAGCTTTGTAGGATTATTGTGCATTTGTATAAAGCAAGTTGGAATACTTTATGGAGTTCATTTTTAATTAACAATATTGGATATTTGGTGTGTACAGTTAAGTGGCTGTAACTGATGAGTATGAACATTGGTGGATTATAATGACAGCAGTCTGAATCATCTCAAATCTGGAAGGTGAATTCAAAAGAACACGGACATTTATGTGTGGTCCAAAAATAAAAATAAAAGTGTTTACGAGTGGGGGAGGGGCAAGAAGCCCATGGTTTGACCTGGCAAGAGATCAAGTCAAATTCATTCAAATGTTATCCATGTCAGTGCGAGCTTTAAATGTCTTCATTCTAGAGTATGCTGCCTCAGTATGTACCCCGCAGTTTCTGTACATTGCATGCCATCTCCTGATATATATATATATATATATATATATATATATATATATATAGACACACACATACACACACACACAGACACACACACAGTTTTTTTCCATATAGTTCACTGCAAAAAGCATTTATTTTTCAAATCATTGTTTAAAACAATATTTTATAGCTAATTCTCTACGTTTTACATTTCTTAACTTTAACTTACCAGCTGCCATTCCATCTGCCGTCATTCTGAAGTATTTCAGGCTTAAGCAGGGTACCTTAAAGGTGCTTAGGAGCATTCGCAGCTTCTCGTTTACCATAAATATCAATTTTCTTCCCACTTTTCCAAGTCTAATAAGACTTCCATGACAGCAGCCATGACATGAATTCCTCTCTAATTGAGAGTGTCAGCTGCTAAAATAAGGTAATTATAAACTGGCTTCTTAAACCAGCAATAGACACTCATTCTTAGTTCATCTAAAAGCATCACCTTAACTTTATGTAGTTGTTAATGTTGTAAATGACCATGAAGGCAAAGAATTACAATTTTTAAAACATAGCTGCTGCACTATAGTCAATTTACAATGCAGAGACAATCCAGTTACACTCTAAACTTTTTGTGTATGAACAAAATCATTTCCTATAGTCAGAGCTTTAGCTAACTATTTTGATGCCCTGTGCCATCCCCTGATCTGCAGTAGCCCTGTCTACAAAAACAACATCTTTCAAAGCTTACTGACAACTTAGATAAGGCATCTTTTGCTGAAAGGAAGGTGACCAGATCTCCTTGGACAGCATAAGGCATTAGATGATAAAAGGATGGTGGACTTGTCCTGTATAGACTTTGACAAGGTATTTGACACCTTTTCACATAAAGCAATAGTGAAAAAAATTAGACAGATTCAGAATGAGACATTGTAAGGTGGCAAAATGATGACAAATAGGTAGATAAGAAAACTCAGAGGGATACAGTAATTTAGGTTCATGTTTTGATGAATGAATAATAACTATTTTGGTAGCATAAGTATTATTAATGAGACAGTCACTCAAAATATATTTCAAAGTAACTATGCAATAGGTGGAGAAATGAAGGTTTGCATTTTTCTCTGAAAATGCGAAGTTATGAAGCAGGAATGAACATAAGAGATGTAGAATAAGTAAAGAGACAGCAAAGCTAGAGTATTGGTATAAAATATGGAACTCAAATTAATTAAAAAAATGCAAACTAATGCTGCTCAGAATCAGAAATGCAGGAAAGGAGCATATAACTGAGTGTAAGCAGAAACAACAACGTAAGGTGAAGGGACCTAGGCAGTGATTTCAAATGATTTATATATAGGAACGTAGTTTGAGAAAGAGGCAAGAAAGGCTGGTGGAATACTACAAAACACAAGAAGCATCATAACTGAAAAATCAGAAATTGACACTATTCTAATTTATTAGTAGTTGTGAATAGCGCATCTTGCAAAGAATGCATGTTTCTGCAGACCTCAGCAGTATAATGACATAAGCAGGGCAGTGACGGTTCAGGGGGGAACAATAAAATAGTCATGAACTGTTTTTAGAAGCAATAAAAAGACAGAGGAAATGAGATTAACGTGTATATCCTTAAGGATAGAATATGTGTGTGCGCGTTGGGGGGGGGTTGACAGAATCTTTTAAATAACTGAAGGGAATCCACAGAGTCAAAGTGAGCATCATTATAAAAACAGAAGCATGGGAACAGCAGGATTCTTCTTTATTACAAGGCAGCCATCTTACTCTACCTCCCAATAAGAACTATTCAGCAAAATGGGTGCTGCATGACTACAGATACTGAAGACCAATGAGAGTTAAAAATAGTGCTAAATTCCAACAGTGCGGAAGGCAGGCATTATGTTCAGCCTTAAAAAATTCTGGGGAGATAAGAATTTTGATAAGTTAGATTATCATCTGATACAATAAATGATGGACAAAACTGAGGAAATGTGATGGCATTGTCAGCTATTACTGCTTCTGTTTCTGACAGGTGTTTTCACTGTGATTATACAAACCAGCTCTGCTGTAGATCTTGAGGTGTGTCAGGGAAAGAGCTTGTTTACAGTGGAATAGAAGTTAGTTTTACAAGTTAAATGTACCTACTTATGACTTTCACATTTGTTAATTGTTTACTTGCCTTTTTCAGTACTGTATTCACAGGGTCTACTTCATGAGTACACCAATGTCTTTTATGCAGTTTTATGCTCAATGATTAGTTGTCATTGTCTGAAATCCCCTCTTGAACTTAAACTGTAAAAAGACTCTCGTATTTATTTATTTAGGTTATCGGCAGGTAAGTGGATTGGACCACAGGGACTCTTTTTTTCAACTACAGCTTACTCACATTAACACATGCATTTTACTTCCATGTAAACATCATCCATGTAAACATAATGTTATAGTCATAAACTGTAATAACCAAATAAATATATTGAATTGGGAAAGTTCTCACCTCCACTTATAGCTATCTGTTTCAGGAGTGAAAATATAATTAATGGTAAACAAAATGGTATTGCAATATTGAAAAAAACAAAATAGGTGTGAGGATCATGTCCCATGTGAAATGTTTCAAGTGGATGGAGAACATGGATAACTATGTTTTTCTTTCATGATTATGTTCAGGTCAGTCACTAGTAGGCTACATACATACATACATACCAATGCCCCAATGTGAGTATTCACAAAGAAGGATTCAATATGCCATGTTTCAGAGGCAAACAAAAATATATACAATAAAACTGAGTGAGCCGTGATGGATTTTTATAATCTCAGGATACAAAAGGTCTTTTTTAGATGGAGCTGGGGTACTTGTGTGGGCTTTAATGTTCCAATAATCATCAGTTTCTCTATACCTATATATGTACAGCAGTAGGTATAACTTTATTTCTTGCTTGTGCTCTCTCTCTCTATATCTATATGTGATTTTTTGTGTGTGTGTGTGTGTGTGTGTGTGTGTGTGTGTGTGTGTGTGTGTCTACATGTACACATGCATTACATTTATGGATCTATGTCTACCACTCTCTTTTATATATATCTATATCTTTATCTATATCTATATAGGTATCTTTATGTATGTTTTTGCTGCTATGTCTTACATCATGACATGAACTAACAGCATGAACATGGGTCCTGCAGGGAGGCAAGTGTGTTTTTCTGTACTTCAAGGTGCTATTATTGTTAGATTAATGAGTGTGTGTGTGAATATATATATATATATATATATATATATATATATATATATATATATATATATATAAACACATATATTATATTATATTATATTGTATTATATTATATTATATTATGTTATTTATTTAACAACTGTTTACTGGGTGAATAGGCTGGTCTGTAGACCCTTTTAAGTCATGACCTGAGTATAAAAGTACATGAAATTCAGATTATATATAATACAAAATTGAATAATACTTAGTGCAAAATTAAATAATGCAATTTGCATAGTTGAAAAATAAGTAGGTTAACATGTAATTACAATTGAAAAGAAAAAGGTCTTAAAATTCAACATATATAAAGTATTTACAAGTGGGATGAAATTCATTTTGCTAAAAGTTTTAAGAATAGTTATTATATTATATAATATAATATTATATTATCTTATATTAATACATGTGTGTGTGTGTGTGTGTGTGTGTGTTGCACATAATTCCCCTATAAATGCTTTTAACATAACTGATCACTCACAACTGATCAAGAATGTGATTCATCTAAATTAACACTAAACTACTTAAAACATCACTTTTACAGTGGGGGCAACTCCCCTGTACCCCTCATGTAAAGGACTTTGCCTCCCACCCTCCTTACTTATGTATAATGGTAGCACTACAGTGTGGAAATGAGGAACTCTATTACAGCACACTGTAGTCTCACACAGTGATACTGTGGTCCCTACATTATAATAAAATGACCTACAAGCAAGTGGAAATTCAAATAAATGTGACTGAATAGTTAAAAAAACAACCAAATGTCCCAATTTAGAATGCAATACTTCCATGCACTTGTGTATACATTTTCTTTACTCACTTTATTCAGTTCATGGTCACAAAGGGCTAGTGACATTTGCATTTACCAATGAGCATAGGGCAGAAACTAGGTTCTTATGGGATGCACAGGGCACACTAATACTTGCTCATACACTCTCATATGTACACTGGACGATTTTGTCATCACCATTCCACCTGCTGCTATGCCTTTCAAATGTGGGAGAAATACTGAAACCTGGGTAAAGCCCACACAAACAAAAGGAAGTCATGTAAACTCCATAGAGATGTCACCCCACTTAAGAATCAAATGATTGAAAAAACAATGGTGGACACTAACCATAATATGCAAAATAGTAAGAAAATACCTATACCATACAAAATAACCAAAGCATTTGAAAAGAAAACAGATTCCTGATGGAGAGAAATCACATATAGCAATATTTCTCTTTATGGTGAGAGGTCAGGCTAGATAGTGTTATATTTGGCATCAAGAAATACATCAGTTTTAGTTTGTGATTTTTTTTTTTTAATTAATATGTAAGCTTTTTGGACACGTGTCCTTTTTCTGGGGTGACACGAGAACACTGTGTGGTCAAGAGTCACACAATTGGCAACTGAAGATGTAAGGAATCAAACCCTGCACACTGGACTATAGGAAGCAACACATTAGCAGCTCAGAACCTTAACCTTCAGTGTTAACTGCTAGACATTGGTGACTAGAAATCATAATTTCAGAGAATTTCATATAATTACTAATATTGTGAAGGGGATGAGGGATGACAGTATTACTAAAAAGAATGACATAATCCTCAAGATAATACTTTTAGTACTGAGCATGTGCGTATGCATGAGCATGCTTATTAATTTTAAAATGGAATACTGAAAATGCATGTGATGTAAGTTGTCACATAGGAACAGTTAAGTATGCAGATTTTCCTGTCATCTGGGTCATGGTCTATGAGCTGCTTTATTCATCACATGATCATCTTGGATCATCTTGGCCATCATAAGCTAGAGTAGCAGATGACCATGTCTAAGCAGCTGTAAGTACAGTGTAGTGGTTGCTACAACAAATATACAAATTAATATTGCAGGGAGAGAATGTAACTGAAAAGAACAAAGGGCAGTCAGAAATCTAGAGCAAGTATTTTTGTTTGGTGTTCTTTATAAGAAAACACTGGTGAAGTAATATATACAATTGGCATGAGTTTCAAAGGAAGGGAAACACCCACCCATCTGGATATATGCAATGTCTCAGGAAGAATGCAAGAAGTTGGTGAATATTGCTGCTTCTACTCTATAGCTTGTTGATGGTTTCATATACTTTCTTCTCACACCTTGTGTTTCCCCTGAAAAGAGGCTACTAGCCTAGTGGGACTAAGCTGGTCAACAAAGGATAAATAAATAACTAAATAAATAAATAAATATATAAACAAACATTAGTCCCCTTTTCTGTTGCGTGGTGCAGGCTTTATGTTAACATTCATAACAGTGCCTGGCATGGAATCACGTCTTAGATGAAAGCCATGCTGTACTCCACCCTTTGCTTGGAAATCTTCATCATTTGTAGTCAATATATCTGCCAAACTATCAAAAGCAAATAAAGCCTCTGTACATAGTAGGCAAACGCCACTGCATGGGGGCTAGCCACTCAACAGTGTAAACATTGACTCTAGGTGATTTGGGCACATTGGCTCATGCTGATGTGACACCTCAACCCCAAGTCAAAGTGAGAAAAAAGCGGTTAATGATGACAGCGATAATGACTAGACAGAGATAAAAAACAGTCCCACAAAAATAAAGCATGCCCTCTGAGAGCTTACTAGTTTATGTGGAACCAGCTTCTAGTCCTGGCTTTCAGGAGAAACAAGTGTGTTATGCTCTATTGTGCACCACCTCCCTCTATTTCAGTTAATCCTACAAATGGTAATTACCGCCCTGGTAATTACCGCCCCATAAGCTTAACAAGTCTAGTCTGCAAAGCTATGGAGAGGATCATAATGGAGCTCATAAACAAAGATATAGGGGACTTGCAGACATTGGACCCGACCCAGTTTGGCTTTGTCAAGGGAAGATCATGCCTTTTGAACTTGGTCGACTTCTTCGAAACAGTCACCAAGGCCATTGATGAGGGAAAGGCAGTCCATACAGCCTACCTTGACCTTGCAAAGGCTTTCGACACAATACCCCACTCGGGTATTGTAGAAAAACTTACCAGCTTAAATGTAAACCCATATGTCACAAGATGGGTTGCAAACTGGCTTAAGGACAGAACCCACAGGGTTAGAGTTGCTGGCGCTGTGTCAGACTCCAAGCCGGTCACAAGTGGTGTCCCACAGGGCTCAGTCCTTGGCCCCTATTGTTTGGCATCTACTTCTCAGAAGTACAGGCCAACATGGGAGGACTTTGGCTGACAAAGTTTGCAGGCGACTGCAAACTGGGCCATAGTGGAAAGTGCATCAGACACGGATATCCTTCAGAAGGGACTCACGGAAACAGATAGCTGGTGCCAGAGCCATGGCCTGAAGTTAAACGCCAAAAATGTATAGTCATACCCTTCGGGAAAAACAAGGTAACCCCAAGCTACCATATAGGTGGCAATCCACTAAGCAGAGAAGAGGTTATCAGGGACCTGGGGACCCAGGTTGACAGTGGCCTTTCTTTTGACACTCACATTGCTAAAGTGGTTAGAAAGACCTTCTACATTGCCCACCTGATCATGAAGGGATTCACATCCAGATCTAGTGAGGTCATTGTTCACCTGTACTCTTCACTTATCAGACCAATGATCGAGTACAATACCCCATTCGGGATGTATCTCACCCGACATCTGCAGCAATTGGAGAGACCCCAAAAGTTCCTCACCAAAAGGATAAAGGGACTCCAAAATCTGTCATATGCTGCCAGATTGAAGAAACTCCAGCTCTATTCAGTCGCATACCGTCTGCTCAGAGGTGACATGTGCCTGACATACAAGGCCATGTCCAACCCGGAATTAATGGACATGCTCCACCTCAAAAAATCCAAATCCACCAAAACCACTAGAGCAAGTGACTTAAACCTTAGCACGGCTATAAATAGGACGTGCTGGAGGGATAGATTTATCACTCAGAGACTCCCTATGCTGTGGAATAAAATCCCGGTCCATGTGAGGCAGAGCACCTCGCTGACTCTGTTCAAGAGAAATCTAGACCTGTGGATGGGAGATCGTAGGTTTACCCCGGGAATCATATCTGTGTCACTGCTGGACAGAGGCACAACAAACTAATGGGCACAGTATTTTTTCATATAAGGGGTGGCGTAAGCCACAAAAATTTGGCCTAGGCTTATAAATATCTTAGGGCAGATAGCCTAGTATAAACCTATGAACCTATGAACCTATGAAATACAATAACTTGGGTAAACCTCCCCCAGTGAAGACAACATTTAACTTAGGCAGCAAGCTACCTCTGACCTAAGTTACATTATTGGTCCTCCTACAGAATGGCAATAATTTCAATTATTTCCTCAAAAAGTGCTAATAATTGGGGGAAAAAAGCAACTGCCTCACGATAAAACCACTGTGTTATACCAAATCAATCAGCAGTACTGGTACTAATGATTTGTGCCTTTGCTGCTGTAAACATCTCTTGCAGTCACCATTCCTGTATATTGTTATGAGTACATTCTGCATCTGCAGACTATTGCTACCTAGTTTGTTGATATTCATGTCTGCTTGACTCCACATCTCTACTAAATGAATCATAAAGTTGATGTCTGAGGTAAGTATTCTCCAGCAATGCTCACTGCAAAGGTTCTATAACTTGTACAAATTAATTGTACCAGGATTATGTCTGAAAAGGGTCCAAGGATCATTCCACCTACAGAAATGAAAAAATACATAAATCCTTATACAGTAATTAATTTTATATCTAGTTGAAGTCATTGTATGCATGCACCTGTAATTTTGTTTATTGAATTATTGACACATAACTTTTATGAATTTATTTATCCTACCTTTATGCTCAGGGACAGGTGAAAGCATTTACACAATAGCCAGGTGTATCAATAAGTAAACACCTGAATAAATGAATGACAAATTAAGATTCTTCTGTGCAAATCCTTCATGGCCCCTCATATTTATTGTCATAGCTTGGGAGATATAGTGACAAAATAAAGGTAAAATTCTAATTGAAAATAAAATAAAATAACATAAAACATTTCAGAGACAACTAATTTCCCAAATCCATAGGAAGACTTAATGTATATAATAGAAAAGGAAAACACTAATTTCTATGTCCTAAATGTTGCCAGCAGTATTCTGCAGGTGTAAGTATTGGGCCCCCTCCTTTTCAGCACTTATTTCACTGATATCTAATCTAATGTTCTAGGCATGTTTTATCTAAGCTTGTTGTTAGCTACAAACTGGGCGCATTTGTTAGCTCAGTCTCTGATATGTACTCACTTCAGTAAGGGCTCCACTCTGCAAACTCTTAGTTTAATAATGGCTATAAACTAAATGCTATGAAATGTAATGTGGTTCTGTTTGGTTAATAAAAATTTCCCTCGTCCTTTCATATAAATGACACACCCCTACAAACTTATACTGTCATCAGGGACTTGGACATTTATGTTAGCAAATCCATCACCTGATCATCATATCGCCTCAGTAATGTGGGAAACTTTCTACCCTATGGCCCAACTATTTTCTTAAAAGCATTTCCACTAACACTATCCAAGTCTTAGTTCCCATATACTCATCCCTCGTGAGGCCCTTCTCCGAATATAATGCTCCTTTTGTCATGTGCCTTTGTAAGCATAGTGTTCTATCTGACATCCCTTAGAGATTATTAACAAAAAGGATCGCTGCTCTGAAGCCCCATAGTTCCCCAGATGGATTAACATCCTTCTCCTTCTATGCACTCTCTTATTGAGTCTTTCAGAGTGGCCTTTGTCTTGCTTTTTGAGCCATGAAAGACCCTGCCCTATTCAATTTCCTGCACCACTGATGATCCAATGGCACCCCAAACACCCACACCAAGGATCTCAGCCTACAACAACAAATAAGTAAGACTTGTTGGCAAGATAGATACCTAACTCAATGCATTTCATGCCCATGGATCAAGTCCCACCCCCTCCCCAACATGTGCACAAGTCAAACAAAGAATTACTCTGGTTTCAAAGTTAAGCTCAATATTTATACGGATAGTCATAAATTCTTACATGTTATCCTGTGTAGCACTTTTAGACAGTGGGGTAAACACTATTAACTTACATAGCAATTCAAAGGGTTTATTTTTATTTCATTTTATCCTTTGTTGACTCGGTTAGTCCAACTAGGCTAGTGGCCTATTTTCAGGGTAGACCCAAAGTGGTATTCATACTATTTGGCTAAGCTGCTCGTGGTCTTAGTGACTGCTTCCCAGACCACTCTATGAACCTATAAAGATGATGAATCTTGAAATTGGCTAGACCCAAGAAGTGTGCAGAAAAATATAAAACAGTGTTCAGAATATGCAATGACCTCAGACTGGAGCTGATAAAAATATGGTGATGGCATAGGAAATGGTGGTGGAAGGATCTTAAGGAACCTTAGTAAAGCTAATAGTCATTGTAAAGCTGGATTTGTAGTAGGTGAGCCACAAACTATGGTCTACTTGAATGTTCTCCTTCTGTCAAGATTTTCTGTATCAGTATGTATCAGTTATTTACCTGATAGAATAAGAAATGCAGAAACATAATAAATACCAGACAACATTACAGATTTCTTATGTTGAGGTTCTGATATCATAATGTATATGTCCCATACATACCTCTCAACCTCTTAGCACAACTAAATCTGGATGAAGCCTAAAATAACAGAGTGAGGGCAAAATCCCCAAACCAGGGACAGCTTTTAAATATAGATACTGTAAACTCAGAAAATTTCTAGAATAACAGGATTTTTGTTAACATGCATTTTCAGAAGGATATTAAAGTCTGAAACTCAACTGTATGTTATTGTTTAGTGACTTCAATCCTCAGTGATTTGCCAGAAAACCACAAATTTTATGAAGAACAGACCAAAAATGTGAGGCAAAAATTTGGACATTCGGAGAAAATCTGGGTGGTTGAGTGCTATGGTCCACACATTGCATTAATTGTAGATATTTGGCAGATTATTGGTGTAATAACAGTAATGGATATGCTCTAAACTAAGAATAGAAATTCAACTTCATGTTCTTATGTAACTAAATGGCCTGAATCTTTGAACTTCTGAAACTAAGGCCAAGGCATTTTCCAAATGGCTGCAGTTTTAGTTCTTCAAAGTTCAGTTTATAAAGTAAAAATAGAAACTAAGAGCCTGAGAATTTCTTTGGATTCTTGGCAGGCAGTAAATATGATTAATCGTTGCTTATGCATACAGGTGCTTAATGTAATATATTAGTTATGTATAGTAGTAACTAAGCACAATGATAAAAAAATGTTTAGTTTATATGAATTTAGGATTTCTTCCAATTAATCAAGAATAAGTTTAAAAATGTTCTCCATAAAAAATAAATAGTGCAGTTTTTTGAATAGATTAATTTCATAAACCTTTATGGCAGAGTTGCAGTTAGTAAAAAAATTGAAAATATTTATTCATTTACTCTAAGATTGGTATTTTTCTGAATATAAACATGTTCTAAGCCATCTGTCAGTGTAGTGCCCCTGCAGGGATAGGGATTCCATCCAACCCATTACAAATAATAATTAGTGATCTACTGCTCGAATAAGGCTGGGAAATGGGGACGGGGTAGGCAGAGGGCCAAGTCTGACTGTACATGTGAAGCACGCATCTGGTACACAACCGAGCAATTAAATGACATTCCTTACCTTTCCTCTGTCAAGCCACTGTATTTATTTATTTGCCATTTGTTGACCGGGTTAGTCTGGCTGGGCAGGTGCCGTTTCTTTCAGCAAAGACCCAAGGAGAAACGCTCCAGATTACAGTATTTAGAAATAGAATAAAAAGTGAATTACAAAATGCATACCAAAAAATGAAAAAAAAAATACAGGTATAAACAAGGTCGTAAAATAAGCATGTGCATGGCAGTAAACATTCTTTCAAGGTGCAGTTAATAATCCTATGATAATATGTCGACGAGTCAAGTTGGAAGGTAAGAAAATAATGAAAAACATAGAAAAGTAAAAGGTTCGATGGTAGGAGAAAAGGGAAAGAGGAAGGGAGGGAGGGACTAGAGGTAAGGCACATCGAACTAAGCACAAAAAATATATTTAACAACTGGTTATATTGTTTACTAAGAATGGAAGTAGAAAGCGTATTAGCAGGGGAGTGAAGGGTAGGGAAAAAGAAGGCGGTAGTAGCTTTGGCTGGAGGAGAGGGCAAGGAGGGAAAAACTAGGTTCAAGTGGGATCATTACAGGGGCAGGACCAGGAGTTACATAGGTAGTCCTTTATGGCAAGTTTAAATGAGGGAGAATTTTGGAGAGATCTAATGGAGGGGGTGGAGCTTGTTCCAAGATGTGGATACTGCATAGCTATAAAAACTTTTACCTATGGTTTTGTTAGGTTTTGAGACTTGGAGTAGGTTTTGGTCAGAGCTGCAAAGTTCACAGTTAGGGATGTAGTGGGATATGAGAGTTGTTAATGAGGGACAAGCTAGGGGTTGTAGTAGAATGGAATGTGTCATGTGAAGCTGAGGCAGAGGGAATTGGTTATGGAACTCTAGCCAGTTTAGTTTTTTTAGTGAGAGGCAGTGGTGTGGCGATTTTATTGTAGGTTAGTTCAAGTTTTTTAAGAGATTTTTTTTGGAGGTTGGTGAAAATAGGGGCAGTGTTTAGCAGAGTGGGAAGGAGGTACGCTTGGCAAGGGATACTTTGGATTTGTGAGTTGTTGTTGTTGTGTCTTTCGGTTTTTCCCGGTTAGGGGTCGCCACAGCGGAACTCCAGTCCGCTAATGATTGGCAGTTGATTTTTACATGCTGAGTTGCCAGCCTTGACGCACAACCTTCCACGAAGGTACGCCCATTCACGCATGTCTCCACGCAGAAGACGCTCTAGCTGAGAGTCGAACCGGACAGCATCTTACTGTGAGGCGACAATGCTACCACAGCACCACCACGGAATTTTTTCTTTATTTCTCTATAGCAATCCAAGTTTCTGGTGGGCCTTTTTGATACAATGGTTGATGTATGTGTCAAATTTTAGTTCGTCATCTATGTGTATACAAAGTAGTTTAGTGTGTGAATCTGCCAGAATAGTTGTGTGGTTTAGAGATGAGATAGAGAATGAAGGTTTGAGATGATGGAGCGGTTTGGGAATGAAAATAAGAAGTTTTGTTTTGTTAGGGTTAAGTAGGAGTCAGTTAGTAGTGAGGCATTTTTCGACAGAGTGTGATGTGTCATGGGTGAGGGAATGGAGGTGGGTTAGATTGTCAGAGGTGGAGATAATTGTAGTGTCATCTGCATATTGAATAAATTTAGATTGGGTCAGGATTGGAAGAGATCATTAGTAAAAATGTTAAATAGTAGGGGTCCCAGGATGGAGCCTTGGGGGACTCCAGTAAGAATGGGAAGGAAAGGAGAGATGGCTGACATCCATTTAACAGATTGAGTTCTATTAGATAGGTAAGACGAGAACCAGTTAAGGGTGGACGTAGGCAGCTTGAAGTAGGAAAGCTTGGAGAGCAAGAGGTTATGTGAAATTATGTCAAATGCCTCAGAGTGGTCCAGGAAGAGGGAGGATACTAGTTTGTTGTTATTGAGAGAAGTGGAGATGGAGTTAGTGAAGGACAGTAGAACGGTAGTTGTGCTATGGTGTGGGTGGAGGCCATGTTGGGTTGTGGTCAGGAGGTTTTCTTGAGTTATATATGCCATGAGTTGTTTGTTAATGCACTTTTCTAAGATTTTTGAGCTAGGGGATAAGATGGCGATAGGTCTGAAATTTGAGGGGTCGGTGGAGTTGCCACTTTTATTCAAGGAAATGATGTATGATTTTTTCCATAATTGTGGGTCTAGGTTTTCCTGAATAGCCCAATTAATAAGTATGGAGATTGGATAGGCTATGGAGGGGGCTGCTATTTTGAGGGATGGGGGCAGGTTGTCTGCTGATGGGGAACAGGGTTTATGTTTAGAGAGTAGGGATCTGATACGAGTTGTGGGGATAGGTTTGATGGTGAAGGTGGTGTGGTTGGAGGGGGGGATGTCATGATTAATGTTAGGGTTAGGTTTGATTAGGTTTTGTATGGAGTTTATGAAGAAGGAGTTGAGTGGTGAAGCAGTATCTAGGTGTGAGCAGTTTGGGGAGGGGTTGGGAGGGGAAGGGCTACCTGGATGTAAAAGCTTATTAATGGTACTCCAGAATATTTGTTACACACCTTTCACAAATATGAAAGCTACTTTTGTTTGAAGCCTAATAGCAATATACACTTGCAATGCATTTTCATGCATATATGCTAGTAAATGGCACTGCACAATATCCTGAGCCATGAATAATCTAATAGAAAAGGAAATCCATGTCTCTATATCTGTTTTCCTCTGTCCATGCATACATGCAATGTACGCATGCAGTTCAAGGCAGATCACCTACTAGGGGTATTATTACAAATGGCCTCCAAAACAAGAAGACATGGTAATATATATTTATTTTATTCTATTTATATTTGTTTACTGGGACAGCACACTGATCATAAATGACCAATTGTAGGCTCATCCCAGGTTACATGAACAATAACAGAAAATTGTAGATCAGTGTGGTGTCAACGTATAAAATACATGAATACAGGAAATTGTGCATATACATAGAGGGTTACATATTTGTTGCAGGCAAACAAATGTTTCAAAAGCAAAATATATTTACATAAGGAGAAGTATGAAAAGACAAAAGGAAAGGTGGGGGAAGAAGAAGATGTGAAGGAGGAAGACCGGGAGTCGCTGACTAAACTCAAATGTAGATTCTCCAAACGTATATAGGCAGGATATCAGCTAAAAATTAATAAGCCATCAGCTGAGTGTGTGAAGGCTTGGATTCTGTGGACTTGTACTAGAACAATTAGGCAATTATCTACCAGGTGGATTAGCAGATACAAAGATGGTGAGAGGGGTCTCTTGTTAGAGACTTAGAGGGAGATGCAGAGTCATGTGATATGCCTTATATCCTTTTTAGAAAGTTCATAAATTGAAGACTGAAAAATGAGTAGTTAATGAGTTCAGCTAGGCCACAAGGAAATGGCTGCCATACTTTTGGGGCAAGGACTGAGAAGCTATGACTAGTAGAATGCAGCCTGAAAGAAGGTTTTGTAGAGCTGCACTGTCATGGCTTCTGAAGTTATAGGTTTTAAATGCAACAAGCACATTTGAGGTAAGAAGGGAAGGGTGGTCTTTATGAAGGGCTTTGAAAAGAAGGGAGACAAGAAGAAGGTTGACTTCGGCTTACACTGGCAGCCACTTAGCCTTAAAAAGAGTGAAGAAATTATATTCATTCTGAAGGGAGCTTGATATGAAGCAGCAGATTTTATTTGAGAGGGTCTAAAGGGTGGTTAAGTTTTTGGCAGGGGCAAACAAGGAAAGTCCTTACTCAAGTTGTGTGAGAAAGATACCCTTGCTTATAGCTTCTCTTGGAGGACTAGAAAGGAATGAATAAATCTTGTTGGCCCAGAAAAGTAGGTAGTTGATTTTGGTTCATAGTGCCTCACTGTGTTCTTGGATGTTGAGAGACTAGTCTGGTCAGGTACCCAGAGTTCTAAAGGAAGTGGTAGTAGATTCAGTGGAATTATTGCCACAATCTGTGATGTGAACAGGTGGGGAGGGGCTTTGCTAGTCTTTTTCTGGGTGCCAGACAGCATAAATTTTGATTTTCTAGTGTCAGGTAACAGATTTTTGAATGTGAGCCCATTGTGCAGGTGAAGTAGGTCTGTTTGGAGTTGTGTTTCAATGGATTTTTGAGATATGTCAGACCTATAGACGAGCATATCAGCAGCATATAGAGGTAGTAGAAATTTACATAAATCAAATGGGGAGTTTATTAATGATGATTGAAAACAGAATTTGGGCAACAATGGAGCCTTGTAGGACACCTGAGTGAGTGTGGCCAGTGTCAGAAAGACTAGACCCTATCTTTATCCTGAAGTATCTCTTAGGAAATCTTTGAACCAAGTGGTGGATTCAGGGTTAAGGCTGATATTTTGAAGATGGGTAAGTAGGACTGAGTTATTGATTATATCAAAGGTATGCAACAGGTCAATAAACACAACTCAGATCAGATTCCTGTTATTCATATGGGGTAAAATGTCATCAGTCAAGAGTCCAGTGTGCTGTCAGAGTGCTTCTCCCAGCCTAAAAGCCATGTTGTTTCCTAGAAAGCAACTAATATTTTTGTTGGTAAGAGGTAAGTTGATTACAGATGACTTTTTCTTGAAGCTTGCCTAGGGTAGACAGGATGGAAATGAGGTTGAAATGTTGGAGGTTCATTTTGTGTGTATTTTTTAGGTACAGGTCTGACTAAAGAGGATTTCTAGATGGTTGGCATATTATGGGTTGTGAGGCAGAGGTTATAGACAGTGGCGGCTGGTGACTTCAAATCAAAGGGGGGCTGCAGGAGACAGCTGAATGGGTGGGGTCAATGGGAAGGGGTGTGACCAACTAGAAAGGGGAGGAGCTATGCTCAAAACCACAAAAACTAAATATACTGCCCTGGGTGCCAAACCGTCATTATGAGAGTCCAATCAAGACAAAATGAAGTGTAGAAGAATAAAAATATTTCAATGCATTGGCTGCATGACAGCTTAATATCTAGATGGAAACAAAAAAGGTTGTGAGGCATGAAAGAATAAATTACTTTTTTTTAAATGCATTAATGGAATGCCAGTCAAAATCAAGTATAAGAAAAACAAGCAGCACTCAACTCAAACCACTTCTTGCACTGCAGTTCTAATTATAATTTATATTCAGCTTTATTAAAGTACCAAGTAACATGCTGAAAGTAGAAATCTCTGATGCCCCACTTGTAAAAATGTTCCTTATCCAAAAAAGACCTGCTGCCTGACATCTACTTGTTTCATGGGGAAAACATGATCAAAGTAAAAAATGAAAAGCAAACAAGAAATAAGCTCAAGATACATTGCTTAAAAGGATTACTGTACAGGTTATGGACCACACGATTGGCATTCTGTTTACGGGTAAAGCCTGCAGAGATGACTGGAAGTCTCCAAGTGTAATGAGACTCTTAAAATATGTAATCCTGTCCTTTATTACAAATACTGGCATATTCATTTCAATACCCAAGGCTTATACATTATCTAGTTAAGTATTCTCTACATGGCAACATAAAGGCTTTCAATGTTGGCAATTCTTTAACAGTATGCTTATTAAAGCTTACTTACATCTTGCAATCTCAGCCAAGCTTACCTAATGGTCATTAAAGTATTGCTACTTAAACACAGAGCAACAGGCACTTTGAGTAATAAGCATAAATCAACAGTACAAAAAATATGACAGAAACCAGACCATTCTGTAAAAATCAAGGACAGATGAAAAGCCACTCTAGTACTTGTGTCTACCTTGGATGGGGGGGATACTCTGCACATTTACACTGCATAACTACTCCTTGCCTTGCTTCGGCACATCCAGAGTCACTACATGGGGGAGTGGGGTGCAACAAGTATGTCACAGTTTGAAATTTCTCTGGCTGACTTGTGATGGCCCTGACACATTTGTCATACCTCTCAACCTTAAAGCAAGAAATCTGGACAAAGCCATACAAAGAAATGGGACAAAGGCCCAAAAATAAGGACAATTTTTAAAATATTGCTCTCATAAACTTAGAAAGATAATAGAGGTCTTGCATTAGTATGAATTTTCTGAATGGTATGAAATCTGAAACTCAAATGTCTGTCATTATTTTCTAACATCAGTCTTTAATGGTTTGTCACTAATTTGCCAAAAAAACACAATTTTATGAAAAATGGACCAAAAATGTGATGTAAAAATATAAAATAGCAACACAATACAGCTGGGAACATGTCAAAGAAGGGATACTTTAATATTAGTACTGCTAACTTGAGCAGCTGACAAAATAAAAGAATCTACATGCATTTCTGAAATAAAAGTAATCTAACTGATTATTACAGTTATTTCTTAATTATAAACCCTCCCTGTTTTCTTCCAAAATTGCTATTTTGC
The DNA here is from genome assembly GCF_019279795.1 of Protopterus annectens. Lineage (NCBI taxonomy): Eukaryota > Metazoa > Chordata > Ceratodontiformes > Protopteridae > Protopterus > Protopterus annectens. The sequence goes on along the minus strand of NC_056729.1, from coordinate 60,742,288 downwards.
GGAGGGATCATTAGGGGAAGAGCAACATTTTGAGCCAAAATAAGGGACAGTTGAGAGGTTTGGCTATGCCTAATTCTATAAAGCAATTTATTTGCATGTACCTCTCAACTTGTTAATGCAATAAATCTGGACAAGGCCAAATATATTGGGAGAACATATAAACAGTACTAAAAATTGCTCTTGTATAAACTGAGACAGTTGATAGAACAGGTCTTACTTTAGCATGCATTTTTCTGAAGGTTATGAAGTCTGAAACTCAGTGTGTCATTATTTAGTGACTTAATTCCTAAATGATTTGCCAGAAAACCACAAATTTTATGAGGAACAAACCAAAAATAAGAAGCAAAAAATCTATTCATTCTTTGAAAATCTGGACAGTTGGGAGGTATGGTTCAGCTGGGGCTGCCTAAGTTTGCCACCCTTCCCCCTCACAATACCATGGTCGAATGGAGCCTCCCCCTGCAGCCATTCCAATGATCCATTACTTGGCGATTTCACTCCATTTACCATAAACACTAATGTGCATACTGATTTACTTCTATGATGATTTGAACTTTATTTGAAAGTTTTATTTTGCATTTTACAGCACAAACACTAAGACATCTGCTAAACAAACTTGGCATTAAAGCTTCTCTGCCATTGGAACTCACATACATTGAAACAACGTTGAAACCCACATTCAAAGAAAATACATTTTACCCGTGGCAGATAAAGATTAATTCTGGGCTGTTTTCAAATCATAGGCCCCTTGCATATGAAACATACATGTGCTCTTTGATACACCTTCCTATTGCTTTGAACATTTTTCCAGTAAACAATGAAACAAAACGCATGCACCAATGACACAACTGCCCAATTCAGAACATTTCCGTCATAAAAGTCTACTCAAACATCTACAGTCCACTATTATCAGTAAATATGCACAATTCTACAGTCCACCATTATCAGTAAATATGCACAATCTCTGAAGTAGTAAAAAAGTCATCTAAATAATTCCACTTTAAATAAATCTGTAATGAAGAGGTTGCTGCTAGCAATCACCTTTATATTTCATGGTTTCATCGAAAAATAAAGTGTCTGATGCTCCTGAGGAATAAATTGCCTAAATTACATTAAAAATAAGCTAGTAATATTGCAATAGGAAATGGATGGCAAACTGATAACAGGCTCATAGTTAGTATCTTAACTTTCAGTACGGCAGCATTCACCCCTTATGAGAGTAGAACCAACAACCTTCTGCATCAAAAGCAAGTACACAACCTGTTGTGCTGTTAGCAATGCAAGCTGACTTAGCATAATTAGCACTAAACTTCTCTTCCCCTGCAGCTCTCAGCTCCTTGTAAAATCTACTCAATACTCAACTGCATCTCAACTTCGCAGCACAAGAAATCTGGAAAAAGCCAAATTTATTGGGGTGGGTCAAAAGGGCAAAAACCAGGGACACATTAAACATTGCTTGTATAATCTTGGAAAGCTGCTAGAATAAAATGCTGTGTTACCACCATACATTTTACTGCCAAGGTCCCTGTGCAAAAGAGTCAGAACAACATAGCACTATGCCAAATCACCTGCTTTGTGAAAGAAAAATGCTGTGTTGCCACCATACATTTTACTGCCAAGGTCCCTGTGCAAAACAGTCAGAGCAACATACCACTACACCAAATCAGCTGCTTTGTGAAAGAGAGGAATACTGAAACTTAAACGGCTATCATTTAATGAATTCAGTTCTCACCATAGCAGTCAACCTCTTAGCACAAAACACCTGGACAAACCAGTAATGAGGGAATACAGCCCTCAAACATATTCAGTGAATTCAGTTCTTGCCATAGCTGTCAACCTTAGCACAAAAAACCTGGACAAAGCCAATAACAGGGTAATACAGTCCCAAAAATAATGAAAATTTTCAAATAGTCATCTTATAAACTTAGAAAATTGCTATAATAATAGGTTGTGTTACTATATATTTATTGCTAGAATAAAAAGTTGTTTTACTATGTATTTTCTGAAGAATATGAAGTCTGAAATTCAAATGCCTGTCAATTTTACTTCTGACTGAACAAAAACAATTTTCAGCAGAGGCCCAGGGAGAAATACTGTAGACACATGTCTTTGTAAAATGGCAGGACACCAGAGCAAATCCACACAAACACAGGGATAAGATGCAGACTCCACACAGAAGGCACCCCAGCCAAGAATCAAACCAGAAAACCTATAGTCCTGAGGCAACAATACTGCCACTGCACCATCAAATATGTAAGGAATTAAACATTCAGAAACCTGAAGTCTGAAATTCAAATGCCTGTCAATTTTATTTAACATTTGTTAATCAGGACAGTCTGACTTGGAACAAAAAACAATTTTCAGCAGAGGCCCAGGAAGAAAGAATGCAGACATGTCTTTGTAACATGGGAGGACACAAAAGCAAACCCACACAAACACAGGGAGAAGATACAGACCCCACAAAGACAGCACCCCAGCCAAGAATCAAACCTAAGAACCTGCAGCTGTGAGGCAACAGTGCTACCACTGCACCATCAGATATCAAGCATTGCAACATTTACAAAACACAGATATTATGAGGAACAGATCAGATCAAATATGAGGCAAAAATCTGCATTTTTTTTACAAATGGTGGTGGGTAGGGAATTCAGGTCTTTAACACCTGCATACAAGGTACAGGGTTCAAGCCTGAGGTATTCCCTACCACACCACCATGAGTCTAACCACCAGTATATTATACCTGGAGCATTTACACATACACACACACACACACACACACACACACACACACACACACACACACACACACACACAGATCTTGTAGCAAACCACCATACATCCAAATCCCTGTCCACACACTTAGCTGTTGTAGATCTTGTAGCAAACCACCATAAATCCAAATCCCATACATCCAAGTAAGCTACGAAAATCCATGCAAATCCACACCAGACCCCGCCCATTGTGAGATCTTCCCCTGATGCATTTTCCCACGAATTCCAGGACAGTCTATGCAGTTTAAAACTGCATAGACTTCTGGGAGCTCCGTTCTTCATGTTTCCCAGTCAGGACTGCTGCTGAGACAATCTGCGCATGCTCCAGACTGTCTCAGCAGCAGTCCGGACTAGTGCTCATGCGCAAAAGTCTGCGATTTTTTAAATTTTTCTTTTCTTTTTATTTGTTTACTTTTTTTTTATTTTACAGTTGAGGGGGCTGCAGTCCAATAGCACGGGCCGCCCCTGGTTATAGATGTGTTTTGAAGTGACAGGAGAAGTTTTGAGAATTTGTTGACAGTTGTGTTAGCATTAGGAAAGGAAAGTACTGGGGACCAATCGAGACAGGAAAATGTGCTTGCAGAAAGGGGGAGTTTGTGTAAAGGCTTAGGGCTGAAGGAAATTATTCCTGGAGAGTATTTGATTTTAAGATTTTGTAAGATGAGGGTAGTGGTGAATGAAGGTGGGAGGATGAATGGCGATGAAGTAGACATTGGCAGGGTGGGAAGTAATTATGATATCAAGTAATGAGTGGTAATTTGATATGAGGTTCAGTCTAGTGGGCTTGTCCACTAACTGGAAAAGCTTGTGGTCGACAAGAAATTCAGTTAGCTCATGCTTTATAGGTCCTAGAAGGTTTATATTAAAATTCCAAAGAGATGATACATTTACTGGGTTTGATGTGAGAAGGTATAGACAATAGTAGATTTTTAAATTTGAGGAGTGATGCTCTGGGTGGCAGGTAGGCAATGGCTAGTAAAGTTGCTGTGATGATTTAATAAGGAAATTGGTTAGGAGCCAGTTGTGGTCAATGGAAGAAATGTCTTGGATGACTAGTGAAATGCTGAGTGCGTCAACACATCTCCTAGTCTTTTACCTAGCCAAGCATCAAAATTATACTTGTAACTGGAGAAGAAGTGGCTTATGTGGTACTGATTCTTTTTAAGCCATGACTCAGTAACAGCTAACAAGTCGGGTGGGGTGGGGGGGGCTGGGAGCCCAGGCAGGCGCTGATACTATCAATATTGTTCCGGATGATTTTGCATTGATTAGGGCATTGGATAGAGAGATAGAGCTAGAAAGGTATATGGAGAGACATGTGTATGGATGTTAGACAGAGAAAATGTCATTGTTGTGAGCATAAAGGGGTATAGATGAGGAAGTGATTGCTTTGTGGCAACAGTAGTAACATTTTGGTTGCTCTAAGAATTAGCAGTGGAAGTGTCTGCTGTTCGGTGATTAAACAGTAATATAAATGGGATTTTTTTATTATATAAAGATTGTACAAACCATTTCACGTGCCCTAATGCATTTTTAGGTACATAGATTTGGTCTCCAAAGCCATTGCTTGTAGCAGAGTAGCATTAACTGGTACAGTAGGGCTGCTCCCCTTTTGGGATGGTTTAATACAACAAGAAAGGTGGGCACAGGTACTGCAGTTCTAACTGCTCTGAGCTGAGGAAAGATACTCCTTGGGATTCAGAAGGGCTTATCATGAATGGAAAGACTTAGCACAGGTGTTTTCCTACTCACAGCTTCCCAGTCTTTAGGCTATTCTATCCCTGAGGTTTCCTGCAAGTGGGAGTAGCGGCAGCAAGGATGGCGTTCCTGCTGGCAGAGCTGCATGCTAATGTAGCAACATGAGGGAGTGGCTAATGCTAATTACCCATGTGTTGTCTCCCAGAAATGCCAGCAGCTCCCAATTTATGCAGGTAAGAAATTCAGAGAATCATTCAGATGTGTAAACTTCCATTGATGGAGGAAAAAGTAAATGCCATCAGAAGGAAGAGGTTATCCATTCACTCCTATGAAAATAGTTGTGGTACAGGTAAGGTCAGTGAAGACATGGAGGTGGGTTTGGTGTGTTTGTGTGTGTGTGTGTGTGTGTGTGTGTGTGTGTGTGTGTGTGTGTGTGTGTGTGTGTGTGTGTGTGGACATCCATATCCATGTGTGTATAAGTGTGTGTGAGTGCCAGTGCAATGCACTGGATGGCTGTGAAAACACTACCACTGTCACATATGACAGTGCTAGTGTTAGAAAATGACAATTCAGATGTATGACAATGAGCTGATAATGAAGTATTTATCATTGCAGACAAAGCTGTTTCTGATTTGTATTTCCTCTCCATAGTAATTTGACCTACTTGTGTAGGCAATTCACATGAGTGGAGAGGATCTTTCTTAATACTAGGGTCTGTATCCATAGGTTCATAGGTGAATACTAGGCTAACTGCTCTGAGGGACCATTTTAAGCCTAGCCAATAATCTGATGTCAGAATCATACCCTGTACCTGATGTCTGTGAGGTGAAGACCTTAACTATTATGCCAGTCTAATCCCAAAACAGTCATAGGTAAGTACTAGGCTAGCTGCACTTGAGGACCATTTTAAGCAGTTTTAATTGGTGAGATTCCAGCTCTGTACCTCTTGTCTGTGAGGTAAGCACCTTAACCACTATGCCATCCCCCAACTTCAGATATTGTTTTATACAATAATTAGTCAAGATTGTACATAAACACATTCCTTGAAATTTGGATTTGACATTCCACAACTTATTTGAAAAAAAAAAACACTACAAAATTATGCAGTCCTTTTAGTCAGCCACTAAGTTCAGAAATATATTTTTGGATAAAATGTACTTTGACTAAATATTGTCTGACCAGATGTTATTCTGTAAATAACATTATTTCTAGTTCTGACATACTGAAATAACTGATTTTAGCAATGAGTCACATACATTCTAATGCAGTGATACATCTATTTGACATTATGAGAAATTATTTAGCATTATTTCTAAGCTAGATATATCTGGTTGTGAAATTACTTCAAATAAATGCCAGCTGTATAAATGATTACGAATTTCACATGGAATTGCTCTAGACAGATGTGCTTTCATGTTAAGAATACATCTGGTTCTTTAGCTTCTGCTGTATGAAAAATCTGAATGAACAGGTCACTTTTATTCCTATTTCTGCATAATTCTCACATTCTTAGAAATCTGTACTTCATAGCGTTTTTCACATTATTCTGAAAGAATATACTTTCTACTAGAAAAAAAAAACATCAGAGCCTAACACCCAATATCTTGTCCTTTTGATCATACTCAGTAAAATAACACATGCTAGATTAAATGATATTTATAAAGTAAGCATAACAAAGATTCTTAAGAACAAAATATGTCACTAGCATGTGATTTGTTTCACTAAAAGTTTCTTAATGCATCCACAGGGCAAACTGACACATAATCTGAAAAACTCATGCCTGATAATATCAGGCATAGTACATACATTAAAGTGGGTTGATAATATCAAGAGTAAACACATAGAAGGTGGGTTGATAATACCCAGAAAAACACACACAAAAGGTGGGCAGATAATATTCAGAATAGCAGTCCCAGAAGGTGGGCAGATAATATCTGAATAACAAACACAGATGGAGGGCTGATAATATTAAGAATAACAGCCACAGGCTAAGCTGATAATATGCAAAGTAACACACCATAAAAGATGGACTAATACTATCAAGAATAAGATACAAAGAAGGTGAGATTATACTATCCAAAATATCAAAATATCAGGTGGGTGCCACCTGTCCTTATTAGCTGCAGCAAATAACGCAAGATCTCAAGAAAGATCAAATGAAAGTGCAGAAGGAAGATACAATTTATACAAAACTGAATATCAATGTCAGATAGAGAAACAGCACATTGTGATGGAGGAGGAGAAGAAATATGAAGGGATGGTACTTCATTTACGATGCTCATGTTGGTCATTTCTTTGTAATGAAACTTTACAAAGCTGTTCTATCCTCAGTGGGGTTATCTCTGACAGCTGGTCATATGTGCTGACAGTCTGAGTAAGAGAAGAGCATACACATTTTAATTTCATCTAGCCCCTATCCAAAAATTTAGAGATATCAAGGAATGCCATAGTAATAGCTCTCTAACCTTAGCAATAACTATGTATAGAATCTGCAATAATGTGATTACTACACAGAAAGGGTAGCAATTGTGTGTAGATCACAGTTTTTAGAACTGTGGTCAAGTATAAATGTACAAATCAGTGACTGTTGTGGCCAACATGCAGTAGAACAACTGTTGTGAAATGTAATAACAACAACATTACTTCTTTCCATTTGCTACATCGTCTCTGGTACTGTGATATATCAGGAAAGTAACTGGTAACGTGAAGTCTTCTAATGGAAATTAGATGAATTTTTTGGTAGAAGGTCAGTAGATAAAAGTACAGCCATATGAAGTGGCCTGAGACTCACTTCTAAAGTTGGAAGCATAGTAGGGGTTATAACATGACACTTTCAGAAAGGACATCACAAAACCATTTTATGTCAAGGATGGAATACTGAAAAGATGTCTGAACTTTTCTTCAATTGCCCAGTTGCTTAATTCAGAAAAGGATGAAGGTGTTTGGCTTTTATTCTGCAATAAGGAATAGAGTAACACTGTTTCAGAAATCCGACATAGTCTTCTTATTGGCTTATTTTCTGAGAAACAAATGTCCTCTTGCCTTATTTCAGCCATATTTTATAATCACCCTGATTTTCCATGTGTGTACTATGGCTAGATATAAGTTTGCTCTTTAGGTATTGGCTCCACAGTTTTCTCTTATGATAGCATCCTTTTAAGTTAGATTGTCATCCAGAACTGTAAGATATGTTTTACCTAAACATTTTATGAGCAGCAAGACTGCTTATTACAACAGAAGAGGTAAAGCTAAAGAATTGAACTGAACTAGCTAAAGAAGATAAATGAGGAAGTGTCCTTCAATCTACACTGGTAAAGAACTGAGTGTACTGCACTTAGATATACATTAATAATGAACTGAGTGTACTGCACTTGGATATACATTAATAGTGAACTGAGTGTACTGCACTTAGAAATACATTAATAATGAAATGAGTGTACTGCACTTGGATATACATTAATAGTGAACTGAGTGTACTGCACTTAGATATACATTAATAATGAACTGAGTGTACTGCACTTGGATATACATTAACAGTGAACTGAGTGTACTGCACTTAGATATACATTAATAATGAACTGAGTGTACTGCACTTAGATATAAATTAATAATGAACTGAGTGTACTGCACTTGGATATGCATTAATAGTGAACTGAGTGTACTGCACTTAGATATACATTAATAATGAAATGAGTGTACTGCACTTGGATATACATTAATAGTGAACTGAGTGTACTGTACTTAGATATACATTAATAATGAACTGAGTGTACTGCACTTAGATATACATTAATAATGAACTGAGTGTACTGCACTTGGATATACATTAATAGTGAACTGAGTGTACTGCACTTAGATATACATTAATAATGAACTGAGTGTACTGCACTTGGATATACATTAATAATGAACTGAGTGTACTGCACTTGGATATACATTAATAATGAACTGAGTGTACTACACTTGGATATACATTATTAATGAACTGAGTGTACTGCACTTGGATATACATTAATAATGAACCGAGTGTACAGCACTTGTATATACATTAGTAACGAACTGAGTGTACTGCACTTGGATATACATTAATAATGAACTGAGTGTACTGCACTTGGATATACATTAATAATGAACTGAGTGTACTGCACTTGTATATACATTAGTAATGAACTGAGTGTACTGCACTTGGATATACATTAATAATGAACTGAGTGTACTGCACTTGGATATACATTAATAGTGAACTGAGTGTACTGCATTTAGATATACATTAATAATGAACTGAGTGTACTGCACTTGGATATACATTAATAGTGAACTGAGTGTACTGCACTTAGATATACATTAATAATGAACTGAGTGTACTGCACTTAGATACACATTAATAATGAACTGAGTGTACTGCACTTGGATATACATTAATAGTGAAATGAGTGTACTGCACTTAGATATACATTAATAATGAACTGAGTGTACTGCACTTGGATATACATTAATAATGAACTGAGTGTACGGCACTTGGATATACATTAATAGTGAACTGAGTGTACTGCACTTGTATATACATTAGTAACAAACTGAGTGCACTGCACTTGGATACACATTAATAATGAACTGAGTGTACTGCACTTGAATATACATTAATAATGAACTGAGTGTACTACACTTGGATATATATTAATAATGAACTGAGTGTACTGCACTTAGATATACATTAATAATGAACTGATTGTACTGCACTTGGATATACATTAATAATGAACTGAGTGTACTGCACTTGGATATACAATAATAGTGAACTGAGTGTACTGCACTTGTATATACATTAGTAAAAAACTGAGGGTACTGCACTTGAAAATACATTAATAATGAACTGAGTGTACTGCACTTGGATATACATTAATAATGAACTGAGTGTACTACACTTGGATATACATTATTAATGAACTGAGTGTACTGCACTTGGATATACATTAATAATGAACTGAGTGTACTGCACTTGGATATACATTAATAGTGAACTGAGTGTACTGCACTTAGATATACATTAATAATGAACAGAGTGAACTGCACTTGGATATACATTAATAATGAACTGAGTGTACGGCACTTGGATATACATTAATAGTGAACTGAGTGTACTGCATTTGTATATACATTAGTAACAAACTGAGTGTACTGCACTTGGATACACATTAATAATGAACAGAGTGTACTGCACTTGAATATACCTTAATAATGAACTGAGTGTACTACACTTGGATATACATTAATAATGAACTGAGTGTACTGCACTTGGATATACATTAATAGTGAACTGAGTGTACTGCACTTAGATATCCATTAATAATGAACTGAGTGTACTGCACTTGGATATACATTAATAATGAACTGAGTGTTCTGCACTTGGATATACATTATTAGTGAACTGAGTGTACTGCACTTGTATATACATTAGTAACAAACTGAGTGTACTGCACTTGAATATACATTAATAATGAACTGAGTGTACTGCACTTGGATATAGATTAATAATGAACTGAGTGTACTACACTTGGATATACATTATTAATGAACTGAGTGTACTGCACTTGGATATACATTAATAATGAACTGAGTGTACTGCACTTGTATATACATTAGTAACGAACTGAGTGTACTGCACTTGGATATACATTAATAATGAACTGAGTGTATTGCACTTGGATATACATTAATAATGAACTGAGTGTACTGCACTTAGATATACATTAATAAAGAACTGAGTGTACTGCACTTAGATATACATTAATAACGAACTGAGTGTACTGCACTTGGATATACATTAATAATGAACTGAGTGTACTGCACTTGGATATACATTAATAATGAACTGAGTGTACTGCACTTGGATATACATTAATAATGAACTGAGTGTACTGCACTTGGATATACATTAGTAATGAACTGAGTGTACTGCACTGGGATACACATTAATAGTGAACTGAGTGTACTGCACTTGGATATACATTAGTAACGAACTGAGTGTACTGCACTTGGATATGCATTAGTAATGAAGTGAGTGTACTGCACTTGGATATACATTATTAGTGAACTGAGTGTACTGCACTTGGATATAAATAATAATGAACTGAGTGTACTGCACTTATATATACATTAGTAACGAACTGAGTGTACTGCACTTGGATATACATTAATAATGAACTGAGTGTACTGCACTTGGATATACATTAGTAATGAACTGAGAGTACTGCACTTGGATATACATTAATAATGAACTGAGTGTACTGCACTTGGATATAGATTAATAATGAACTGAGTGTACTGCACTTAGATATACATTAATAATGAACTGAGTGTACTGCACTTGGATATACATTAATAATGAACTGAGTGTACTGCACTTGGATATACATTAATAATGAACTGAGTTTACTGCACTTGGATATACATTAATAATGAACTGAGTGTACTGCACTTGGATATACATTAATAATGAACTGAGTGTACTGCACTTGGATATACATTAATAATTAACTGAGTGTACTGCACTTGTATATACATTAGTAATGAACTGAGTGTACTGCAATTGGATATACATTAATAATGAACTGAGTGTACAGCACTTGGATATACATTAATAGTGAACTGAGCGTACTGCACTTAGATATACACTAATAATGAACTGAGTGTACTGCACTTGGATATACATTAATAGTGAACTGAGTGTACTGCACTTAGATATACATTAATAATGAACTGAGTGTACTGCACTTAGATATACATTAATAATGAACTGAGTGTACTGCACTTGGGTATACATTAATAGTGAACTGAGTGTACTGCACTTATATATACATTAATAATGAACTGAGTGTACTGCACTTGGATATACATTAATAATGAACTGAGTGTACGGCACTTGGATATACATTAATAGTGAACTGAGTGTACTGCACTTGTATATACATTAGTAACAAACTGAGTGTACTGCACTTGGATACACATTAATAATGAACTGAGTGTACTGCACTTGAATATACATTAATAATGAACTGAGTGTACTACACTTGGATATACATTAATAATGAACTGAGTGTACTGCACTTAGATATACATTAATAATGAACTGAGTGTACTGCACTTGGATATACATTAATAGTGAACTGAGTGTACTGCACTTAGATATACATTAATAATGAACTGAGTGTACTGCACTTAGATATACATTAATAATGAACTGAGTGTACTGCATTTGGATATACATTAATAATGAACTGAGTGCACTGCACTTGGATATACATTAATAATGAACTGAGTGTACTGCACTTGGATATACATTAATAATGAACTGAGTGTACTGCACTTGGATACACATTAATAATGAACTGAGTGTACTGCACTTGTATATACATTAGTAATGAACTGAGTGTACTGCACTGGGATATACATTAATAATGAACTGAGTGTACTGCACTTCGATATACATTAATAATGAACTGAGTGTACTGCACTTAGATATACATTAATAAAGAACTGAGTGTACTGCACTTAGATATACATTAATAATGAACTGAGTGTACTGCACTTGGATATACATTAATAATGAACTGAGTGTACTGCACTTGGATATACATTAATAATGAACTGAGTGTACTGCACTTGGATATACATTAATAATGAACTGAGTGTACTGCACTTGGATATACATTAATAATGAACTGAGGGTACTGCACTTGTATATACATTAGTAATGAACTGAGTGAACTGCACTTGGATATTCATTAATAATGAACTGAGTGTACTGCACTTGGATATACATTAATAATGAACTGAGTGTACTGCCCTTGGATATACATTAATAATGAACTGAGTGTACTGCACTTGGATATACATTAATAATGAACTGAGTGTACTGCACTTGGATATACAGTAATAATGAACTGAGTGTACTGCACTTGGATATACATTAATAATGAACTGAGTGTACTGCACTTGGATATACATTAATAATGAACTGAGTGTACTGCACTTAGATATACATTAATAATGAACTGAGTGTACTGCACTTAGATATACATTAATAATGAACTGAGTGTACTGCACTTAGATATACATTAATAATGAACTGAGTGTACTGCACTTGGATATATATATTAGTAATGAACCCAGTGTGCTGCACTTGGATATACATTAATAATGAACTGAGGGAACTGCACTTGGATATAGATTAGTAATGAACCGAGTGTGCTGCACTTGGATATACATTAATAATGAACTGAGTGTACTGCACTTAGTTATACATTAATAATGAACTGAGTGTATTGCACTTGGATATACATTAGTAATGAACTGAGTGTACTGCACTTGGATATACATTAATAATGAACTGAGTGTACTGCACTTGGATATACATTAATAATGAACTGAGTGTACTGCACTTATATATACATTAATAATGAACTGAGTGTACTGCACTTGGGTATACATTAATAGTGAACTGAGTGTACTGCACTTAGATATACATTAATAATGAACTGAGTGTACTGCACTTGGGTATACATTAATAGTGAACTGAGTGTACTGCACTTATATATACATTAATAATGAACTGAGTGTACTGCACTTGGATATACATTAATAATGAACTGAGTGTACGGCACTTGGATATACATTAATAGTGAACTGAGTGTACTGCACTTGTATATACATTAGTAGCAAACTGAGTGTACTGCACTTGGATACACATTAATAATGAACTGAGTGTACTGCACTTGAATATACATTAATAATGAACTGAGTGTACTACACTTGGATATACATTAATAATGAACTGAGTGTACTGCACTTAGATATACATTAATAATGAACTGAGTGTACTGCACTTGGATATACATTAATAGTGAACTGAGTGTACTGCACTTAGATATACATTAATAATGAACTGAGTGTACTGCACTTAGATATACATTAATAATGAACTGAGTGTACTGCATTTGGATATACATTAATAATGAACTGAGTGCACTGCACTTGGATATACATTAATAATGAACTGAGTGTACTGCACTTGGATATACATTAATAATGAACTGAGTGTACTGCACTTGGATACACATTAATAATGAACTGAGTGTACTGCACTTGTATATACATTAGTAATGAACTGAGTGTACTGCACTGGGATATACATTAATAATGAACTGAGTGTACTGCACTTGATATACATTAATAATGAACTGAGTGTACTGCACTTAGATATACATTAATAAAGAACTGAGTGTACTGCACTTAGATATACATTAATAATGAACTGAGTGTACTGCACTTGGATATACATTAATAATGAACTGAGTGTACTGCACTTGGATATACATTAATAATGAACTGAGTGTACTGCACTTGGATATACATTAATAATGAACTGAGTGTACTGCACTTGGATATACATTAATAATGAACTGAGGGTACTGCACTTGTATATACATTAGTAATGAACTGAGTGAACTGCACTTGGATATTCATTAATAATGAACTGAGTGTACTGCACTTGGATATACATTAATAATGAACTGAGTGTACTGCCCTTGGATATACATTAATAATGAACTGAGTGTACTGCACTTGGATATACATTAATAATGAACTGAGTGTACTGCACTTGAATATACAGTAATAATGAACTGAGTGTACTGCACTTGGATATACATTAATAATGAACTGAGTGTACTGCACTTGGATATACATTAATAATGAACTGAGTGTACTGCACTTAGATATACATTAATAATGAACTGAGTGTACTGCACTTAGATATACATTAATAATGAACTGAGTGTACTGCACTTAGATATACATTAATAATGAACTGAGTGTACTGCACTTGGATATATATATTAGTAATGAACCCAGTGTGCTGCACTTGGATATACATTAATAATGAACTGAGGGAACTGCACTTGGATATAGATTAGTAATGAACCGAGTGTGCTGCACTTGGATATACATTAATAATGAACTGAGTGTACTGCACTTAGTTATACATTAATAATGAACTGAGTGTATTGCACTTGGATATACATTAGTAATGAACTGAGTGTACTGCACTTGGATATACATTAATAATGAACTGAGTGTACTGCACTTGGATATACATTAATAATGAACTGAGTGTACTGCACTTATATATACATTAATAATGAACTGAGTGTACTGCACTTGGATATACATTAACAGTGAACTGAGTGTACTGCACGTAGATATACATTAATAATGAACTGAGTGTACTGCACTTAGATATAAATTAATAATTAACTGAGTGTACTGCACTTGGATATGCATTAATAGTGAACTGAGTGTACTGCACTTAGATATACATTAATAATGAACTGAGTGCACTGCACTTGGATATACATTAATAGTGAACTGAGTGTACTGTACTTAGATATACATTAATAATGAACTGAGTGTACTGCACTTAGATATACATTAATAATGAACTGAGTGTACTGCACTTGGATATACATTAATAGTGAACTGAGTGTACTGCACTTAGATATACATTAATAATGAACTGAGTGTACTGCACTTGGATATACATTAATAATGAACTGAGTGTACTGCACTTGGATATACATTAATAATGAACTGAGTGTACTGCACTTGGATATACATTATTAATGAACTGAGTGTACTGCACTTGGATATACATTAATAATGAACCGAGTGTACAGCACTTGTATATACATTAATGTGAACTGAGTGTACTGCACTTGGATGTACATTAATAATGAACTGAGTGTACTGCACTTGGATATACATTAATAATGAACTGAGTGTACTGCACTTGTATATACATTAGTAATGAACTGAGTGTACTGCACTTGGATATACATTAATAATGAACTGAGTGTACTGCACTTGGATATACATTAATAGTGAACTGAGTGTACTGCATTTAGATATACATTAATAATGAACTGAGTGTACTGCACTTGGATATACATTAGTAGTGAACTGAGTGTACTGCACTTAGATATACATTAATAATGAACTGAGTGTACTGCACTTAGATACACATTAATAATGAACTGAGTGTACTGCACTTGGATATACATTAATAGTGAAATGAGTGTACTGCACTTAGATATACATTAATAATGAACTGAGTGTACTGCACTTGGATATACATTAATAATGAACTGAGTGTACGGCACTTGGATATACATTAATAGTGAACTGAGTGTACTGCACTTGTATATACATTAGTAACAAACTGAGTGCACTGCACTTGGGTACACATTAATAATGAACTGAGTGTACTGCACTTGAATATACATTAATAATGAACTGAGTGTACTACACTTGGATATATATTAATAATGAACTGAGTGTACTGCACTTAGATATACATTAATAATGAACTGATTGTACTGCACTTGGATATACATTAATAATGAACTGAGTGTACTGCACTTGGATATACAATAATAGTGAACTGAGTGTACTGCACTTGTATATACATTAGTAAAAAACTGAGGGTACTGCACTTGAATATACATTAATAATGAACTGAGTGTACTGCACTTGGATATACATTAATAATGAACTGAGTGTACTACACTTGGATATACATTATTAATGAACTGAGTGTACTGCACTTGGATATACATTAATAATGAACTGAGTGTACTGCACTTGGATATACATTAATAGTGAACTGAGTGTACTGCACTTAGATATACATTAATAATGAACAGAGTGAACTGCACTTGGATATACATTAATAATGAACTGAGTGTACGGCACTTGGATATACATTAATAGTGAACTGAGTGTACTGCACTTGTATATACATTAGTAACAAACTGAGTGTACTGCACTTGGATACACATTAATAATGAACTGAGTGTACTGCACTTGAATATACCTTAATAATGAACTGAGTGTACTACACTTGGATATACATTAATAGTGAACTGAGTGTACTGCACTTGGATATACATTAATAGTGAACTGAGTGTACTGCACTTAGATATCCATTAATAATGAACTGAGTGTACTGCACTTGGATATACATTAATAATGAACTGAGTGTTCTGCACTTGGATATACATTATTAGTGAACTGAGTGTACTGCACTTGTATATACATTAGTAACAAACTGAGAGTACTGCACTTGAATATACATTAATAATGAACTGAGTGTACTGCACTTGGATATACATTAATAATGAACTGAGTGTACTACACTTGGATATACATTGTTAATGAACTGAGTGTACTGCACTTGGATATACATTAATAATGAACTGAGTGTACTGCACTTGTATATACATTAGTAACGAACTGAGTGTACTGCACTTGGATATACATTAATGATGAACTGAGTGTATTGCACTTGGATATACATTAATAATGAACTGAGTGTACTGCACTTAGATATACATTAATAAAGAACTGAGTGTACTGCACTTAGATATACATTAATAACGAACTGAGTGTACTGCACTTGGATATACATTAATAATGAACTGAGTGTACTGCACTTGGATATACATTAATAATGAACTGAGTGTACTGCACTTGGATATACATTAATAATGAACTGAGTGTACTGCACTTGGATATACATTAGTAATGAACTGAGTGTACTGCACTGGGATACACATTAATAATGAACTGAGTGTACTGCACTTGGATATACATTAATAATGAACTGAGTGTACTGCACTTAGATATACATTAATAATGAACTGAGTGTACTGCACTTGGATATACATTAATAGTGAACTGAGTGTACTGCACTTGGATATACATTAGTAACGAACTGAGTGTACTGCACTTGGATATGCATTAGTAATGAAGTGAGTGTACTGCACTTGGATATACATTATTAATGAACTGAGTGTACTGCACTTGGATATAAATAATAATGAACTGAGTGTACTGCACTTGTATATACATTAGTAACGAACTGAGTGTGCTGCACTTGGATATACATTAATAATGAACTGAGTGTACTGCACTTGGATATACATTAGTAATGAACTGAGAGTACTGCACTTGGATATACATTAATAATGAACTGAGTGTACTGCACTTGGATATAGATTAATAATGAACTGAGTGTACTGCACTTAGATATACATTAATAATGAACTGAGTGTACTGCACTTGGATATACATTAATAATGAACTGAGTGTACTGCACTTGGATATACATTAATAATGAACTGAGTCTACTGCACTTGGATATACATTAATAATGAACTGAGTGTACTGCACTTGGATATACATTAATAATGAACTGAGTGTACTGCACTTGGATATACATTAATAATTAACTGAGTGTACTGCACTTGTATATACATTAGTAATGAACTGAGTGTACTGCAATTGGATATACATTAATAATGAACTGAGTGTACAGCACTTGGATATACATTAATAGTGAACTGAGTGTACTGCACTTAGATATACACTAATAATGAACTGAGTGTACTGCACTTGGATATACATTAATAGTGAACTGAGTGTACTGCACTTAGATATACATTAATAATGAACTGAGTGTACTGCACTTAGATATACATTAATAATGAACTGAGTGTACTGCACTTGGGTATACATTAATAGTGAACTGAGTGTACTGCACTTATATATACATTAATAATGAACTGAGTGTACTGCACTTGGATATACATTAATAATGAACTGAGTGTACGGCACTTGGATATACATTAATAGTGAACTGAGTGTACTGCACTTGTATATACATTAGTAACAAACTGAGTGTACTGCACTTGGATACACATTAATAATGAACTGAGTGTACTGCACTTGAATATACATTAATAATGAACTGAGTGTACTACACTTGGATATACATTAATAATGAACTGAGTGTACTGCACTTAGATATACATTAATAATGAACTGAGTGTACTGCACTTGGATATACATTAATAGTGAACTGAGTGTACTGCACTTAGATATACATTAATAATGAACTGAGTGTACTGCACTTAGATATACATTAATAATGAACTGAGTGTACTGCATTTGGATATACATTAATAATGAACTGAGTGCACTGCACTTGGATATACATTAATAATGAACTGAGTGTACTGCACTTGGATATACATTAATAATGAACTGAGTGTACTGCACTTGGATATACATTAATAATGAACTGAGTGTACTGCACTTGGATATACATTAATAATGAACTGAGGGTACTGCACTTGTATATACATTAGTAATGAACTGAGTGTACTGCACTTGGATATATATTAATAATGAACTGAGTGTACTGCACTTGGATATACATTAATAATGAACTGAGGGTACTGCACTTGTATATACATTAGTAATGAACTGAGTGAACTGCACTTGGATATTCATTAATAATGAACTGAGTGTACTGCACTTGGATATACATTAATAATGAACTGAGTGTACTGCCCTTGGATATACATTAATAATGAACTGAGTGTACTGCACTTGGATATACATTAATAATGAACTGAGTGTACTGCACTTGGATATACATTAATAATGAACTGAGTGTACTGCACTTGGATATACATTAATAATGAACTGAGTGTACTGCACTTGGATATACATTAATAATGAACTGAGGGTACTGCACTTGTATATACATTAGTAATGAACTGAGTGTACTGCACTTGGATATACATTAATAATGAACTGAGTGTACTGCACTTGGATATACATTAATAATGAACTGAGGGTACTGCACTTGTATATACATTAGTAATGAACTGAGTGAACTGCACTTGGATATTCATTAATAATGAACTGAGTGTACTGCACTTGGATATACATTAATAATGAACTGAGTGTACTGCCCTTGGATATACATTAATAATGAACTGAGTGTACTGCACTTGGATATACATTAATAATGAACTGAGTGTACTGCACTTGGATATGCAGTAATAATGAACTGAGTGTACTATACTTGGATATACATTAATAATGAACTGAGTGTACTGCACTTGGATATACATTAATAATGAACTGAGTGTACTGCACTTAGATATACATTAATAATGAACTGAGTGTACTGCACTTAGATATACATTAATAATGAACTGAGTGTACTGCACTTAGATGTACATTAATAATGAACTGAGTGTACTGCACTTGGATATATATATTAGTAATGAACCCAGTGTGCTGCACTTGGATATACATTAATAATGAACTGAGGGAACTGCACTTGGATATAGATTAGTAATGAACCGAGTGTGCTGCACTTGGATATACATTAATAATGAACTGAGTGTACTGCACTTAGATATACATTAATAATGAACTGAGTGTATTGCACTTGGATATACATTAGTAATGAACTGAGTGTACTGCACTTGGATATATATTAATAATGAACTGAGTGTACTGCACTTGGATATACATTAATAATGAACTGAGTGTACTGCACTTATATATACATTAATAATGAACTGAGTGTACTGCACTTAGATATACATTAATAATGAACTGAGTGTACTGCACTTGGATATACATTAATAATGAACTGAGTGTACTGCACTTAGATATACATTAATAATGAACTGAGTGTATGGCACTTGGATATACATTAATAATGAACTGAGTGTACTGCACTTGGATATACATTAATAATGAACTGAGTGTACTGCACTTGGATATACATTAATAATGAACTGAGTGTACTGCACTTAGATATACATTAATAATGAACTGTGTATAATGCACTTGGATATACATTAATAATGAACTGAGTGTACTGCACTTAGATATACATTAATAATGAACTGAGTGTACTGCACTTGGATATACATTAATAATGAACTGAGTGTATGGCACTTGGATATACATTAATAGTGAACTGAGTGTACTGCACTTGTATATACATTAGTAACAAACTGAGTGTACTGCACTTGGATGCACATTAATAATGAACTGAGTGTACTGCACTTGAATATACATTAATAATGAACTGATTGTAATACACTTGGATATACATTAATAATGAACTGAGTGTACTGCACTTAGATATACATTAATAATGAACTGAGTGTACTGCACTTGGATATACATTAATAGTGAACTGAGTGTACTGCGCTTAGATATACATTAATAATGAACTGAGTGTACTGCACTTGGATATACATTAATAATGAACTGAGTGTACTGCACTTGGATATACATTATAGTGAACTGAGTGTACTGCACTTGTATATACATTAATAACGAACTGAGTGTACTGCACTTGGATATACATTAATAATGAACTGAGTGTACTGCACTTGGATATACATTAATAATGAACTGAGTGTACTGCACTTAGATATACATTAATAAAGAACTGAGTGTACTGCACTTAGATATACATTAATAATGAACTGAGTGTACTGCACTTGGATATACATTAATAATGAACTGAGTGTACTGCACTTGGATATACATTAATAATGAACTGAGTGTACTGCACTTGGATATACATTAATAATGAACTGAGTGTACTGCACTTGGATATACATTAATAATTAACTGAGGGTACTGCACTTGTATATACATTAGTAATGAACTGAGTGAACTGCACTTGGATATTCATTAATAATGAACTGAGTGTACTGCACTTGGATATACATTAATAATGAACTGAGTGTACTGCCCTTGGATATACATTAATAATGAACTGAGTGCACTGCACTTGGATATACATTAATAATGAACTGAGTGTACTGCACTTGGATATACATTAATAATGAACTGAGTGTACTGCACTTGGATATACATTAATAATGAACTGAGTGTACTGCACTTGGATATACATTAATAATGAACTTAGTGTTCTGCACTTGGGTATACATTAGTAACGAACTGAGTGTACTGCACTTGGATATGCATTAGTAATGAACTGAGTGTACTGCACTTGGATATACATTAATAATGAACTGAGTGTACTGCACTTAGATATACATTAATAATGAACTGAGTGTACTGCACTTAGATATACATTAATAATGAACTAAGTGTACTGCACTTGGATATATATATTAGTAATGAACCCAGTGTGCTGCACTTGGATATACATTAACAATGAACTGAGGGAACTGCACTTGGATATACATTAGTAATGAACCGAGTGTGCTGCACTTGGATATAGATTAATAATGAACTGAGTGTACTGCACTTAGATATACATTAATAATGAACTGAGTGTATTGCACTTGGATATACATTAGTAATGAACTGAGTGTACTGCACTTGGATATACATTAATAATGAACTGAGTGTACTGCACTTGGATATACATTAATAATGAACTGAGTGTACTGCACTTATATGTACATTAATAATGAACTGAGTGTACTGCACTTAGATATACATTAATAATGAACTGAGTGTACTGCACTTGGATATACATTAATAATGAACTGAGTGTACTGCACTTAGATATACATTAATAATAAATTGAGTGTACTGCACTTGGATATACATTAATAATGAACTGAGTGTACTGCACTTGGATATACATTAATAATGAACTGAGTGTACTGCACTTGGATATACATTAATAATGAACTGAGTGTACTGCACTTAGATATACATTAATAATGAACTGAGTATAATCCACTTGGATATACATTAATAATGAACTGAGTGTACTGCACTTAGATATATATTAATAATGAACTGAGTGTACTGCACTTGGATATACATTAATAGTGAACTGAGTGTACTGCACTTAGATATACATTAATAATGAACTGAGTGTACTGCATTTGTATATACATTAGTAATGAACTGAGTGTACTGCACTTGGATATACATTAATAGTGAACTGAGTGTACTGCACTTGGATATACATTAATAATGAACTGAGTGTACTGCACTTGGATATACATTAGTAATGAACTGAGTGTACTGCACTTGGATATACATCAATAATGAACTGAGTGTACTGCACTTGGATATACATTAATAATGAACCGAGTGTACTGCACTTGGATATACATTAGTAATGAACCGAGTGTGCTGCACTTGGATATACATTAATAACGAATTGAGTGTACTGCACTTAGATATACATTAATAATGAACTGAGTGTATTGCACTTGGATATACATTAGTAATGAACCGAGTGTACTGCACTTCGATATACACTAATAATGAACTGAGTGTACTGCACTTAGATATACATTAATAATGAACTGAGTGTACTGCACTTGGATATACATTAATAATGAACTGAGTGTACTACACTTGGATATACATTAATAATGAACTGAGTGTACTGCACTTAGATATACATTAATATTGAACTGAGTGTACTGCACTTGGATATACATTAATAGTGAACTGAGTGTACTGCACTTAGATATACATTAATAATGAACTGACTGTACTGCACTTGGATATACATTAATAATGAATTGAGTGTACTGCACTTGGATATACATTAATAGTGAACTGAATGTACTGCACTTGTATATACATTAGTAACAAACTGTGTGTACTACACTTGGATATACATTAATAATGAACTGAGTGTACTGCACTTGTATATACATTAGTAACGAACTGAGTGTACTGCACTTGGATATACATTAATAATGAACTGAGTGTGCTGCACTTGGATATAAATTAATAATGAACTGAGTGTACTGCACTTAGATATACATTAATAATGAACTGAGTGTATTGCACTTGGATATACATTAATAATGAACTGAGTGTACTGCACTTGGATATACATTAATAATGAACCTAGTGTACTGCACTTAGATATACATTAATAATGAACTGAGTGTACTGCACTTGGATATACATTAATAATGAACTGAGTGTACTGCACTTGGATATACATTAATAATGAACTGAGTGTACTGCACTTGGATATACATTGGTAATGAATTGAGTGTACTGCACTTGGATATACATTAATAATGAACTCAGTGTACTGCACTTGGATATACATTGGTAATGAATTGAATGTACTGCACTTAGATATACAACTTAACTTTCTGGAATCTTATGTGCCTACATGTTTTGTGAATTGTGCACTGCTTACAAGCTACAAAACTGGATAGTGAACATGTATGGACCTGCTTAACAGAATGGTCACTGTAATACTTTTGTGGAAACAAAAATATCCCATTCTTCTCTTTGTCAACTCTGTGGTGCAGAGGCATGGAGCCATGAATACAGCTCTAAACACCCATGTTTGACCAGTGGCCAGGTTGCTGGTGGAACTAACACAGCAGATATGAATGATGAGGCAATACCCTACTTACCCCTCTCTTAGGGGTTGGGCAGGAAAGGGAGGGGTTGTTCTATAGAAACTTGCTGTTACCTGCTCCTGGTTGAGACTGAAACAACAGGAGATCAGGAATAGTTAAGTGTAAGGGCCAGGGTTAGGAAATGTGTATGCTCTCAGGGAGGCAGGGTTTTCTTCATGAAATGTTCCATTTTATGCCCACATGCAGTGCATGTAAACCAGCACATCTGGAGAGCAAGGCTTATTCCATAGCCTTTTTAAACCACAGTGTGCTGATTCTCCCACTTGTCCACTCCACTCCTTAATTGTAGTGTACCAGTGTAAAAATATCTAAGAAGCTTGTTCCACCTAGAGATATGGAATTCATCTAATAAAGGGCTATGCTGGGGTATGCTCGAATTTCAGTAGCCATGGGGTAAGGATAGAATGCTAGGATAGGATAAGGACCTGAAGTCAGAGGTAGCTGTTGGAGAAAAGTCAGGATAGCAAGCTAAGATGGACTACATGAACAGCACACAAAGCAAGCTTTCTTTCTTTCATTCTGTTCCTGAGACTGCATCAGCTCTGTTTATTGCCTGTCCCATTTAATTTAGATACACTGGTTTATGACTTTACATTTCAAAATTCAAGCCCCATTAATAATTAATGTTACCTAGTATAAAAAACTTGAATTTAATGTTGCCAGTAATCACCCAAATAGCATCTCCAACAACTATGAAATGGTTGGGGTAATGATGTAGGTAAAGGTGGAGTTAATAGATTTTTGTCCACTAGTAAAGACATTTTTATTACCCTACCCCAACAGGACTGAGACTGTTCACCTACCTATACTTAATGCCCCATTCATTCAGCAGCAGGAGTAGGCGCCAGGAATCTGTACAAGATGAGAGGCCTACAGCCAATTAATTCATGCCGAACAATCCCCATCAGCTTGTCTACTCCATGACGAGAGTAGAGTTGTAGCATGTTGGCTTGTCTGGTGGTGTGGCCTATCCTTTCTCTCAGTGGAGCACCACACTCCACTGCAGCAACTTTTCTGAACTCCACTATAGTTGCCCTCCAAAGGGAAGGAAACCTCCATATACCAAATTTCCCATGGCTTACTGTGCAACTTTCAGATGGCAGTGCTGGCTTCCTAGACATGAGCTGCATGGGGTGAACACCTAATGGTTCTACTGGGTGTCACCCATGGTGAGAACCAGAGCCACTTCCCTCCTCCCAGAATGGATGAGCTGGCAAGGGCTTTTCACTCCCATCCTCCTAGGCCAGTTCTTACAGGCACCCGAGCCAGTATTTGTTATCAGTCTCCTCTCTCTTGCAATTTTGTCAGAGTTTTATCCCATGAAGCTGACTACTAGTAAGAACATTTGCTATAACAGAGTTCCTTCAAACCACAAATAGGCTGCTGGGAAGAGCTCGGGGTACAGTTTATGTTATTTAGGGAGTGAAAGGTCCGCCCACTTATTCCTTTTTGTGTCCTGCCTTAAAATGCTGTGTCCAGGTAGTTTGTACTACATGGCTAGTTCTTGTTTTATCCATGTCTTAGTATTGTATAAGATATCAATCTGACACAGTTTCACCAGAACATAAAACCTGCTTTAGTTTGTTATGAAAGTTCATAGAATTAATTTGGTAGATCTTGAGTTCATGAGTGTTAGATCACATGAGGTCTATGGTTAACAAGATGACCATATTCTGAGAACAACAGCCTAAGTCTGAGTTAATGCCAGCAGACAGCAATAATTCATCTTTAGCTCAGTTTATGTTTGAGGTCACAGCAAGCCAGTTATGAGTTCACAAAAATCCAGTACTTTGTCCTTTTTGTGTTGTGAATGAACCCATCTGTTCAACAAGACTTAGTTATCATGTGACTGAAAATGAAGTCACAAACTGACAAGTCAATGATTTCCAGTGTTGGTGTAGTTGAGTTATTCTGGAGAAGCCAGTGGGATGTGAACTCCACCAATAGGTTAAACATATTACAGCAAACGGCACAGTAGATATAAAGTCAAAAGGGACTTAATGGTTAAGAGAAGTCATAAGATCAAAATATGCTAGTTTATCCATGCTTAGTATATACTAAGCAGGCTAATCTCACCTTTGTGTAGAACGTTTCACCCCATATAAAAAATCAGTCAGAAGTATTATGCAGTTATTAAAACAATCAACAAGCAGTTAGCCTGTTGCTATCTTAATACATTTTACACTGTACTGAATGTTGAATTTTATCATGCAGACAGACAGAACATGAATTAAACTGGTAGAAATATTGATTAGCATCAGCATAATTCATAGGTGTACCTTTACATGTGTGTATTGCACAAAGGCGAACAGCAATTTTCCGAAAGGCAGTCTGCAAAGTTTGCAAACACTGAACGGAAAAAGGTTTGAATGTGCAATGAGCGAATGCACAGTGGGATTCGCTCATCGCACATTCGACATTCTGGGGTGGATTGCACTATAGTGGGGATCGGGAAATGGTTTCTTTCCCCACTGTACTACGATCTCGGAGTTAGAATAATAAAGTAGGGGGGTGTGGTGATGCAGGGGGGCCTGCCCCCCTGCTTTACACTTCGTTTTTTTTTTTACATTAATGTTCAAAAAACAGAGTTTCTGCTTTTTGATTTGCTGTTTTTCGAACATTAAGGACTGTCGACATTTTTACTTTTGTGGTTTTGAGTCGCTCATATGAGCACTTAAACCACTGTGATTTGAGTTTTTAAGGGTAAGCCTTATTCATAGGCTAATAGGAAACAGTGAAAACTTAAAGCAAGTAACCTACTTTAGCACTGTGGCATGACAGAAGGTAATAATCTGAAGAAAGAAATCCCAAAATCAGTCATGAGAGTAAAATGAAATAGTATGCATTAGTGCATTAAAGGAATCCTTGAAGTAATGTCTTAAAGCTAATAGGCTATTAATTGAGTGATCCTAAACCTAGGCAAAAGTGAGAACAGTATCCCAGGAAGAAGGAGATTAGAATTCTTTATTCTACATTTATTCCTCCTGTATGAAGAGAAGTATCCTAGGAAGAGTGAGATTATAATTGCTTATTCCACACGTATTCTTCCTGTACAAAGAGGCAACACTATCACTTCCTTCCATCTGTCTGGGGCACCTTCCCCTCCCTGGGGACATCTTTTTATAAAAATGGTGATAGACAATACCAAGAAATCAGTTCCCAGCTAAATAAAGTTTGAGGGTATACCCTCTTACCAAAATGGAACACGTGCCCTCTATTTTTCTAAGCTTTCCCATCCCAATCCCACAGATGGCACTTGGTTTGAAGACTGTCAGGGTATCTCATTGGGGGAATATTGACAGGTGCCAAAATTCATTGTGTAGCTGAGATTTGTCTTCTGAAAATGCATCCTAAATGTTTCTTTTACAGCAGTCTTATAGCAACCTGGACTGACTTTAGGATTAAGGAGATTGCTTGGATTTAGAAGTGTATCGATTATGGTCTAGCAGTCTATAGAGGAGGTATTGCTACCAGGATGTACAAGCTGGTTGCCACAGATACTTCACATTTTCTTTTCTCTTTCTTTCTTGTAGATGTCTTGTATTGCTCAAAAAGCTTTAAGAATAGGTGACTGACTTTTCATGTACTTTTTCCAGATTTCTTCATTTGAAACTACACTGATTTTGAGACAGTGTTTCATCCAAAAAAAAAATTTTTTTCTAAGCTTGTTTCCTTCCTTTCCTGTAAGTAGTCTAGTCCAGATACAGATTTGCTGTATCCAGGTCGGTTTGTAAGCTTCTGAGCCCCCCAATGCTTAGCTAGGGTTAAACTATTCCCAGCGTCATAAAGTCTGCTCTTCAAATTTTCCCTTAGAACTAGCCAGTTTTTTAGTTTTAGCACTCAAATCTGTTTCTTTGAGCTCAGCACTTTTTCAGAACTCGTTGTAAGCACTAAATAAGCTATAAATTACTACAGCCCTCAACTTTCCTCACTTGTCTAGAGGAAAACAGGTTTTAGTACTTAATGAATAAGCATCTATCCAGGCATGTCTAAGGGTCAGCTCCCGGTGTTTTCTCCTGTCTACCTGATGAATCTGGGCATCTTGGGGAAATGCAGCAATTGCCTCATGCACACAGACAACCCTCTTCTCCTACCACCCAACACTACAACCTGTAAGAGATGCACTTATATAGCCAAACTGGAAGCAAAGCTCTCTTCACCTAAGACTGGACTAGACAGTCAAGAGGAGAGGGTAAACACTTGCACCACACCACACTCATCACATAGTCCCTCAAAACCTACACCACCAAAACACACACATAGAAACACAAAACACACATCTACATTCGTGGGTACCAACTCTTTTGCTCAATGTTTTCTGGAATTCATAAATTCCAACACCTTGGATCAACTTATCCACACCCCTACCAGGGGCAGCAATATCCTAGACCTGGTCATTACCAACATGGGCAACCGGTGTTCCACACCAGAGGTCAATTCCTCATTGGTCAGATCTGACCACAAGCTAATTACCCTAGACATCCACATCCTGCCCCCACCCCCCCATTAGGGAAACCACCATAAAAAATTTCTCCAACGCCAACTTCATGCTTTTTAAGACAGAAGTGGCAAACTTCACGACACCCATGCAGACGGACAATAGAGGTATGACTGCCGAATCCTACACAAATGCACTTTATAAGCACTTACACGAGTGCATGGATCGTGCAATCCCTAACAGAACCAAGATGCTATCCTCCAAAAAAAGGAAGCTAATCTGGTGATACCCTCCCATAAACAAACTCTACAACAGAGGAAAGAAACTGTTGCAAAAAAGAGTAAAATCCCATGACTATAGCTATGTCAAGAATCTCAATGGCAACACTCAGATCTGCTCTGAGATACAGCACAATAGCACTAAATATACTGAACCAACTGATATAGCCAACATCCTGGCAGATAGATTCAGTGCTAACTTTACCTTCCTCTAACCCCCTAAAGGGCCCATCTCTATACCGGAAGAATACAAAGTTCCTGTAATCACGGCTACACAGGTGAAAACCACACTCTCCAAAGCCAAGAACACAGCATCCATGGGACCTGACAACATCCCAGGCTGCGTTCTACATGAACTACAGAATGAACTGGTACCATGGTCAATCACAGCCTCACACAGTGAAACTAAAGAGCTAAGGTATATGCAGGAAATAGTGACAGAAAAGGTGAGCACTATTTGGTAAATAACAGATTGTCCAGTGGTTTTGTGAGGCCCAGCACTGCAGGTGGATTACCTCTCCACGCTTGGAAGGTCCATTATTTCCTCTGTAATGCCCACCCCAAAGGGTGTTATGGTCTCCAAACATTTACTTTCTGTGGTTCTAAAAACATCCTTGAATAAAAACCTTTTCTCACCTGGGAAGGAGGAACTAGTTCTATCACTCCCTGTGACACTGTGTAATGACAGACAGGTGAAAATAAATCTGTCTGGTGGATTTTGTGATTAATCCCAGGAGAGGAGGAGGTTCTCCCACTTCCATCAGTAACCTTGATGAATGATCTTCAGAATCCATTTGTCTGAAACTATCTGTTGACAAAGAGAAAAGTGGAGATTCAGACCTTCTTGAAGGGAAACATGGCTACAAGTGTGGGAGGGGGAAAAGGTCTCTTAAATAGTTATTGAGACTTGTTGAACTGTTCTAGGTTTTGGGGTATTCCTGAATGTTTTTGGCACCACCCCCCCACCACTTCTTCTTAAATGTCTGTTTACCTGCATTTTGTTGAGACTGTTTATTTATTTATTTAATTATTTCTGTATTTATTTATTTTTGCCAAAACTGTATGAGGGATTAGAGAATCTCTTAGAAAATTTGAAAAAGGAGGGCTGAAAAATCTTACCAATTCTCTATATCAGCTTACCCGTCTTATCACTCTTTTTTGATCACCTCAGCAGCACAGGGGCCAAAGACTAAATCTCCACCCAAAGGAGAATTTAAAATCGTAATATAAGGTATGCAAGTTAAAATAAGATGCACTATCACATCACCACAGGTCTATTAGTCATAAAAAAGTATGTAGGATAATTAAAGCACTAGAGTGAACAAAGAAATGAAATAAGTGTTGCTATAGAATAAATGAAGGATATATGAAATTAAGACTGATATACTGCTGAATGCAGATCACAAGTTTCGTTCCTAACTGCACTTTAACAGCTTTTAGGTTCTTGGTCCAGGAGCATTCGTGTCTTGTGAACAAAGGGCAGAAAAATTCCATTTCTGGGTTCACTTGTCTCCTTATACATGTTTTTTCCTTTTAATTTTATTTATTTATACATTTATTTATTTATTTACTCCTTGTTGACTGTTTTAGTCCCACTAGACCAGTGTGCCCTTTTCAGGAGAGACCAAAATGGTATTCATACTTACTAAGGGACATTTGAACAGGGGACTAGGGAGTCTGATATAAAGTGCAAGTATAACGAGTGTGTAAATGACAGAAAGATGGAAAAGTGTTAACATAATACAACCCATACTCATGGGATCTTTTATACTCACCTGAGCTACCAACAACTCATAAGGACAGCACCTTGATTTAATGTATTCTGAGAAGGATGAATTTCACATTTTATACTCTATGTATAATTGATGTATTTTCCAGCAGAGTACAGTTACAATCTTCAGTTACAAACGTAATATACTTTTTCTATAAAGTTCACAGAAAAAGATAACGTTCACACATCTTTTCATGACACTGAAAAACAAAAAAATATAACTGATTAAACTGAATACTTCTAGTTTTCCTGCTGCAGGCTTTATACATGTAACTCACAAAACAGTGACACGTTTATTCTTACAACATACTATACCATTATTTAAATCAAAAACTGGTAGCTTAAAAGAGTTTGGGAAATACTCTCAGTCATAATGTAAATGAGCAGTGGAACACCACATGGCTTCAGCTTTGGATCGTTCCTACTGACATCTTCTTTTCACAGGTAAAAGTGAGCAACCAGATTTAGGTAAGAAAATATGCAGATGAGCACAAGGTTGGTGGTAAGTATTGTTACCCCCATCACAGACCAGTACTGCTGCAGGGCATCAGGTACTGTGTAGTCTGTGAAAATAATCACATCTTCATTATGGAAAATATACCTTCAAAAGGAAACTGTCAGCTTTCATTCTCAATGGATGTTTACAGTTTCAAAAACAGACTGCTTTGGGGGACATTACTATACCTACAGGCACCACTCTTTGCTTTGAGCAAAGTGTCTCTACAATGGTTAGAAAGGCATTTTGAAAACTTCATCTAATACAAAAGAGTATATCAGAATGATCCAGAAAAAAAATCGTGCCATTAAAAAAAATCAGACTTAACCAAATCGGAAACTTGTTACAACAAAATAGCCCTCTTCGCAGCCAACCTTCTCCACCAAACCCACCATTGTATTGCTCTACATAAATTAAGTTGGTTCGAGCTACCTAACCTTCTCCAGCTCTACCAACTTAAATTCACACACAATATCATCTTCCATCCTGACAGTTGCCCATCCCTCGAGGAAGTTGTTGTTCCCTACTCATGCTGACGAAGTCTAAGATCTGCAGACAGAAACTTTCTCAAGGTAAACAAAGCTAACAACACGCACGGTGAAGCCCTATTCTCAAATCAAATAGCCAAATTATGGAACTCTCTACCCCACACCTTCCAAAACACACCTGAATCTACCAGTTTTAAACAACTACTATCTGAACATCTATCCAAGAACTGGCATTGCTCCTGTGCCAAACCTGACTGACAAGATATCTATAACTCTCTTAACATACTGTCCACTCCTTACCTCATTTTCTCCCTCTCCTCAGTGTTATTACTACTCAAAAATAAATATATATAAAGGAAATCTCATTTGGTCATAACTATTGTTTAATACATACACACTGCTAACTTTATTTTTTTTCACAGTGATCTTCACTGAAATGCTTGTGTTTTTTTTTTGAACCTGTATCTACTAGAAAACTGTATTGAATACTACTTTGTATAGACAAACTAGAAGATATGTATTCTGCATCTTACTGTACATATACTATTGTACTCGCTAATTATTGTATATTGCTTGTATTTCTGTGGAGCTTTTCTCCCCGGGCCTCCGCTTCTGGCCCAGTTGGACTTTCTTGGTAAACAAATGTAAACAAATAAGTAAATAATTAAATAATTAAATGTGGCACAGACTTGGGCAATTATTGGGGATGATGTAATCGTTGAGTATTTCCATAATGCAACATAATGCAATACCTTGTACAACTAGAGAAAGTTCAAAGGTTTTTCCATAAACAAAATCATAGGACTACACAATTTAAGCTTTATGGATAGATTAAGAAAGTTCACAGTACTTACCATCATACAGATGTGTCTGGTATTCAATGTACTTTTGGGCCCGATTTTTGAAATGCCATGTCTGGAGCACATAGCCCGTGTTGCTCATACCATATAAGGTAAAATATTACTAAAACTAAGTACAAACAACAGAAGAAGAGGAACTATTTTGTGGCAAAATGTAGTATTCCTAAATTATGGAGCAAGTTAATACCTACAATTAAATAATTTGCATCTTGTATATAAGAAATCCTTAGATGACGTTATGGCCAGTAAGAAATATACACACAGCAGATACAGGGTTCAGTAATTCAAGTATATATATATATATATATATATACATATACATAGGTGTAGTGAGAAACACAGAATGCACCAACCTTAACACTCTAAACAGCAGTGTCTTTACATAAAAAATGCCAATGTCGACAGGCAACAATGCATGCACTGAGAAACAGCCTCGACCCATGCAAAATTCAAAAACAGAAAACAAATTAAAACATTATATATATATATATATATATATATATATATATATATATATATATATAGTATAGCTAGCTTGATATTCGGACCAGTGAGCCAATGACATGTGCCTCTCCTGTTATCACTATCAACCACATGATGTAATTTATTTGGCTGTCAAAGCATAACCTGGGATTCACAGAAAAATAGCATATAGCACAGTGCTAAGTACTAGCCATGCAAAGGATTCAGAGATTCAAAGAGAAGAGGTGCCCTTTAAAGCTAACTCTTAATTGCTGTGAATCGCAGCCTTAATTTTTTTGCTTCTATTTTCAGCTGTAGATATGGGTATCTTGTTATAGTGCATACTTATCTAGTTATACTCAGAAGCTAATTATTCCAAACCCATTAAGCTCATAAGGTTAGTTAAACCTCAGTGCAATAGAATTCTCTGCCCTCACTCCCCATCTCACACAAACACACACACACACACACACACACACACACACACACACACACACACACACACACACACACACACACACACACACACACACATGTTTGTAACAAAACCAAAGCAAAAAATACACACTGGAACAGTACAGCTGTAAAAGACTTCCTAGTTGTGTAAGCCAAACTGAGTGAAAGCTCAATGGACCTTAGAAATCAGTTAGTCAAGCGCTTTTGTCTCAAAAAACAATTGGGACTTCTTCAGAACTAATTAAAAAACAAGCCAACATTACTTAAATACTTTTTTTACATAACTGAATGAAATCATATGACAAAAAAATCATTCAATCAATAGTACAGAGCCAATTAGAAAGTGTGATCAGGTATTAAAAGAAACAGAAACCCAAAAAAAGACATTGTCATGAATGATCAAACATGATCATAGGTTCTTAAAATAGAATCTCAACTCAATCAGCAAAATATGTTTTAATGTATATACAAAGACTGACACATTAAAAACTGACTAAAAATAAATAAATATATATATATATATATATATATATATATATATATATATATATATAAAACACAATTCCATGATCCTACACTATAGATCTTGAGCCCTAATATTTAAAACAGGAAGAATGAACAAGTTTTCATTTAAACCTGGGGGTATAGTGGAATTTTATTTTAACTGCCACTGTAATTCACATCTTTCAATATCCAGCTCCCACCAACTTGCCCTTGGGTTCTTAGGAATAATATCAAGAATACCAAAATGAAATTTTGTACACCCCTTACAAACCAAGGTATGCTTAAAAAGAACATTATTCAGTTCCCTTTAGAAATCGCATAAAGATATTCGTAAATTCTCTTTCACAGCTGTCTTCCTGTCTTTCCCAAATAAAAAATTCACATTTGTTACAAATAGCAATGAAAGCGATCCCCCTAGAAACACAATTACCTTTTTTCAAAAATATTTTGAATGGAAAATTCTGTAGGGAAACAGTAGGCCCTTCTAAAATACAGGGACATTGTTTGCATGTTCCACAGCAGAAGGTTCCTTTACCATTAGAATTTATAGGGACCCTTACTTGTTCAAAATAATATTTGAGGTTTCTACCACTTTTAAAAACAAAATTTGGCCTACTCCCTAAAGTGTCAAAAATTTCAGGGTTCCCTTTAAAAAGTAACCAATTTTTGGAAATAATGTCATTTATCTCCTTGGAACCAAACCCAACGGGAACTACCATACTGTTGTTAAAGATTTGCTTCTCACCATCTTTTCTATTGTCTTTTATGCTACCTTGAAACCAAAGGTGTTATCCCATAAAAGTGGTTTGAACCTAGTACCCCAACATTTAAGGACTTCCTGGCCTATTTTACATAGCAGTTTATGGGGGTACGCCCTTTCAAGAAACATCTGAAAAATTTTACTAAGCTGGACCTTAAAATTTGTTAAGTTCGAGCACATTCTCACAGCTCAAACTAACTTCCCCTTAAAAAATGTTCCTTTTAGTGTACTGGTGTGGTTACTATAACAGTCCAAACAGCTGTTAGAGAAGGTATCCTATGTAAAAATTTTTGAGGCAAATGTACCATTTGGAATATACTTGTACAACAGGTAGTCTATACTCATATTGGCAAAGGTAGAAGTAAATTTGAAATAGGAACAAACACTGTTTAAAAAACCCAACAAAGCCCTCTGTTTCCTGTGATGACATTTTCCACAAAATGTCATCCAGGTAACATAAACAGATATGTCATACTTCCTTAAATTTTGAAGTGAAAACAAAATTCTTTTCCCAAGTGTCTAAGACCAAGTTGGCATAAATGGGTACACAGCTTGCCCCATTGCTACACCCTTGGTCTACTTAAAGAATTCCCCTTCAAAGGTGAAAAAATTGTTGACCAAAATAATCTCCATAACTTCCATTACGAAGTTCACCAAGGTATTGTTCAATGTGGTAAGTTCTTTAACTGCATCAATAAAAAAAAAAACAAAGCTTCTTGATGTAGTATGGATATGAAAAGATCTACCACGTCTATAGTGTTAACAGCAATTATAATTATACCACTCTTTTCTGATTTTGGAAAGAAACTTCCAAGAGTACCTTAGGAGGTAATCAGTGTCTGATAGCATTTTTTAATAGTCTGTCAATGAAAACATCTGCGGGGTAGGTAGAGCTGTGGTGTGCAGCAATGATAACTCTGCATGGTGGTTGATAAATATTAAACTTGTGTGCCTTTGGGATTCTGAATGCTACACAGATAAGGGGATGTTCATTACTCAAGAAATTAAACAATTCTTCTGAGATAGTTCCCCTGTAAGAGGGCGTCTTCCAAAAAGTTGAATTCCCTTATAAGCCATATGAGTCTCATTTTTAGAGACCTCCTGGTATTTAACTGTGTCATGAAAAAATTTCAATAATTGACACACATAATCAACTTTGTCTACTAGGACAACCCCCCCCCCCTCTTATCAGGCTTTATAATCCTAATATTATCATTGCATCTAAGTGCCATCATCGACTTAGATTCTTGTTCTGTCAAGTTGTACTATAACTTGGTGGGAGGTGGATATTGAAAGATGTGAATTACAGAGGCAGTTAAAATTAAATTCCACTATACCCCCAGGTTTAAATGAAAACTTGTCCATTCTTCCCATTTTAAAGATTAGGGCTCAGCTAGTAGTAGTGGTAGTAATAGTGCAGGATCATGGAACTGTGTTTTATATATATATATATATATATATATATATATATATATATATATATATATATATATATATATATATATATATCTTATAAGTAATTTTTTTAATGTATTGGGCTTTGTATATGCATTAAAGCATTGTTTGAGTTGAAACTGTATTTTAAGAACCTTTGATCATGTTTGATTATTCATGACAATGTCTTTTTTTGGGTTTCTGTTTCTTTTAATACCTGATCACACTTTCTAATTGGATCCGTACTATTTATTGAAAGATTTTTGTCATATGATTTCATTCAGTTATGTAAAAGAAGTATTTAAGTAGTGTTGGTTTGGTTTTTAATGAGTTCTGAAGTTGAGCTTTCACTCAGTTTGGTTTACCCAACTAGGAAGTCTTTTGCAGCTGTACTGTTCCATTGTGTCTTTTTTGCTTTGGTTTTGTTACAAGCGTTTGTGGTGGAAGACACATTTTCGACTCTTTTTTGTTTTTACACACATATGCTTCCAAACTGCAAATCTGTAGTATCACAATTTGTAGCAACAAAAGCATTTTTTTCCTGTTCTAGCAACCTTGACATCATCAGAAAATACAGGTCTCCATGCATTTATGAAACTCAGTGCAAGCCAGTAGAGAAGACAATAACAAATTCCAAGGCCCTTGGACTTTTTTCTTCATCCTTAAAATCATGATCATAGAATAGTCAGACTGGCTTTTATGTTGATGTGGTCAAAAATGTAGTTTTTAAGTTTGTATAAAATAAAATTTGCAACTAAAACAGACTAAGCACTGATAAACTAAAGAGAGTAACCTCTTCATTTCTGTGAGTTTCAGTGCACAGTTGGTCTGGCTGTTACAGCAGATGTATTTTGTTATTTTTATTTTTTTTTTCAAATCTTTTAAATTTGTTTCAGATGAAAACAAAAGCTAAACGTCACAAAGTGTTCTGGCAGTTACAGACATTAATCTAATCATACACTTTGCAGGTGTTATTTTTAACTCACTGTGATGTGATGGAAGGGAGGTTATATCTTTTAGGTGTGAGGCTGATCCTTCCCAAAGTTTTAGTCATAGATTCAGAAGCAGAACTTGGGGCTTTGGAGTTTGGTTGATGGAGTTTCCATCTGAGGACCACCATTGTGGTCTTGGCTTCTTAGGCTTTAGGCTAAATCTTTGGGACAGGTTTAGCAGCTACAGGAGAATGCAGTAGTTTGAACAGTTGGAAGGCAAGCGACAGGTCAGCCCTCTGCTGAGCAAGAAGCCATTTAAATTTGATTAAAGTTGTATAATGCTGTTGGTGAATAGGGGAGAGAGAGGGATGAATCTACAAATCTTATTTGAACAAGTTTTTTTTTTTTTTTTTTTTTTTTTTTTTGTGGCAACTATAATAAGTAGAAGGCTGTGTATTCTAGTTGAGAAAGGCATAGTCCTTTACGCATTGTTGCTCTAGCAGAAAAGGACATAAAGTGGATATTATTGTCACTTATTGTCACTCATAACAGCAGGTTTATTCTTGGTCTGTTTTTATCAGGAAATGTGAGGGCAGGGTTTAACTATAATCCTAGGTAGTAAAAGAAGTAACATTTTAATGTGCATCTCTGTGATTTTGATATGGAGGGTAGTGCTGAGTTTTGTATTGTTGATTTGGTCCCAAAGTCGATACATTTGGTTTATTGGTTAAGCATAATGTTTTTGCTAGTTAGCCAGGGTGAGAGTGAGTTAAAGTAGGATTACAGGTGGTGTTCCAGGCTTTGGACTGAGTTTTTTGAGTGGTAGGGGACAATAATATCTGCATATAACAGGACTGGAAGTTGCAGCAGGTCATAGGTGGATTTGTTAATGTAGTTAGCAAAAAAAGTAAGGGGGCTAGTATTGAAGCCTGTGGACAAGGTCAGAAGGTACAGAAACTATCAGAAAATGATATGACCAAAAAAAAACATATAACTTGGGACTAGACAAATGGTCTCAAGTATACTGCCTGAATGCTTTGGTATCAGATATGTAAGCAGCAGTGAGATGGTTACAGAAATGCTCATGTGTAATTGATTTAAGGATTAGTGGCAGCACATCTTACATCCTTTATTCCATACCCTCACTATTAATCCCAAATTTCTATCAGTGCATTAACTAAGCAGCCTTGAACACTGTGAGAAATGCAATGTGGTTCTCCAAGGTCAGGAATACATTTGCTTCTTATTGTGCAGAATAATTCACTTCATATTGTTTATACTTCCACATTACATTAACAATGTATCTATAAGGTAAGGCATTATCTGTCAAGAGTAACTCATCTCTTCAGTCACTTACCCCATCCATCCCTGCTTCTAGGGAAGTTGCCTGCATGTACGTCACAATTCCCACTCTATGAAGATATAGTAAATTTGTGTTACAGTCCCAGTTTTCTATGACCCTTAAGTTTCTTCAAAAAATGAGAAATCATTTTGTGATTTAAAACAACATGACCCAGTTAATCATTTCACCCTATTTGCAGTTGTATGGTATGAAAACCCTATTAATCAAAGCTTAGAGATGAAGGTGTGTGTGTGTGTGTGTGTGTGTGTGTGTGTGTGTGTGTGTGTGTGTGTGTGTGTCTAAGAGTGTGTGTCTGTGTGTGTGCGTGTCTAAGAGTGTGTGTGTGTCTGTGTATGTCTGTGTGTGTGCGTGTGTGTGCGTGTGTGTGCGTGTGTGTGTCTATGTGTGTGTGTGGGTGTGTGTGTCTAAGAGTGTGTGTGTTTTTGTGTGTGTGTGTGTGTGTGTGTGTGTGTGTGTGTCTAAGAGTCTGTGTGTGTGTGTGTGTTTGTGTGTGTGTGTGTGTGTGTGTGTGTGTGTGTGTGTGTGTGTGTGTGTGTGTGAGTGTGCATACTACTGCTAGCATGTGTTACTTATTACGGTATGCTATGCTGACAACTGATGATGTTTTCACTCATTACTATCATGAAGCCATCATTGATGTGAACATTCTGTATGGTGAAATATAAAGCCATAGGGAAACTGGATGTGTGGCCAATCAGTCACCATTAAGCTTTTAGTTAGCCTGAAGCTTGTAGGCAGGCAGTCATCATAACCTCTTTTCATATGACTAATTTCAGAAACATGTTATTGATTCCAGAGACATTTCCCCCCTGCAGTATTGTGGGGGAGACCTCTATTCATATAATGAATACCTAGCCACGTTATTGTTTACTGCCTATTGATTGTACTTGAATGCAGTCACTGCTAACCTAGACCTCTATTCCAGAGTGTGCTGTGTTCTTTCAAATTAGTACCCCTTTGGTAGTGGTATTCTTGCAATTGCATTTTCAGAAAACCCAAACAACAGTATTATAACACTTAAAGGTATGTAAAATGGCACCACATCAGAGTGCTTTTCTCCACCTCACTGTAATATGTATCTGTTCACACTACCCATAAGCTTGGCCATTCTATATTGCTTTAAGGCCATGGCTGAGCCAAGGACCAGACCTTCTAGGTCCATAATTAGCTGTTCATATATACAGGATTACAACACAGCCTCCAAAAAAGTTCAAGTTACCCATGGTCCACTAACCTATGGTGTAGAATTAAATCCCCTCACACTTGCAGTGAAATACAAAAACACAAAAGGTCCAAAGGTCCTTCCAAAGTAGGTGGGTCCACATCATGGTTGGTAGCGAATAATTTATTGCGTGATGGTGACATTTACTCAAACTCAAGCCACAGACTCCCAATATTCTACTAACTGACCCTAATCCCTTAATATAAACCTAGAACTATGCTTGTGAATTTCAGTTTCTCTGTGCAAAGACTGGGAACATTTGTGAAAGCAATGAAAGGAGCCATTCATTTGCCAACCTATATCAGACAGTTATTTTTGCTGTTAAAAAAACAAACAATATATATGTATATATATATATATATATATATATATATATATATATATATATATATATATATATGTATATATATATATATATATATATATATAAGTCATGCATATAGCATGGACTGAATAAACAAAGGTGATGGCAAGTCGCAGTTCAGTGCAAGGAGGAATATAATTACTTAGTTGATCCTGCACAAGTCCACTGCATGTTGAAGGCAGGTTATGATGACAATATGGTTCTTAATCTTGTCTATGAATTCATACCATAGTGAACTGTAGGTAAATGGCAAATGACTCCCTATAATGCTACTTTGACAACACTGAAAAAATTGTCTTTTGGGCAGATTTGAACATAGAGTGGTATGACCATCTTTACCCACCAGGTCAGACTGTATGGCTTTGTCTATGTGATTGAGTTAAACACTAGGACTGACCTGGCCTCCAGAATGTATGCCATACTTGATTAGATATTTTGCATCTCCCCTCTCAACTGCCCATGATACAAGAATAATGACTGACTATGTTAGCCATCTGTCAACACCCCTTGCAGTCTGAGGGTGTCAGATGATAAAGAGAGAAGACAAGTACCTCAGGATATTTCTATCTTGGCACTGGCAGCCAAGTTATTGTCCACAGAGACCGAACAATTGTGGAATCGTTGCCTATACTTGACACTGCTACACACTTTTATGATAATACTCTCTTGAGCATTATTCTGAAAGTAACTCAGGAAAGCATGCTGCAAAAGGATAGCATCCCATCATAGGTTCATAGGTAGGTACTAGACTATTGGCCCTAGGGCCTATATAAGCCTAGCGAAAAAGGTACACTGGCTTTCACCTCCTAAGAAAATTATTTTCCTGTGCCCCTGTTGAGCAGAGCC
This sequence comes from Protopterus annectens, assembly GCF_019279795.1. Classification (NCBI taxonomy): domain Eukaryota; kingdom Metazoa; phylum Chordata; order Ceratodontiformes; family Protopteridae; genus Protopterus; species Protopterus annectens. The sequence goes on along the minus strand of NC_056729.1, from coordinate 60,701,823 downwards.
ACAGAAGTGATCCTCAGGGTGTATTTCCTATCTTACATCCAGTCATCAAGATTTTTCTTGGAGTGCTAATGAGGAGCTTTGTTTGATATAGATAGGTAGTTTTTCCAGAGTATGGGAAGTCTCTGGGACAGGAATGTATCCCTCCAGCATGTTCTGTTTATTGTGGTGACAAGGTTTAGGTCCCTAAAGTGTGTAGCTCTGAGAGATTGGAATTTCTTTAAGTTGAGCATGTCCTACAGATCTGGGTTTGACATAGCTTTGTATGTTAGGCAGAGATCGCCTCTGAGTAGGTGATATGTGATGGAGTAAAGCTGGAGTTTTTTGAGACGGTCTGCGTAGAGTATCTGTTTGAGGCCAGTAATCCTCTTTGTGAGGTATTTCTGCAGCCTTTCTAGTTGTTGCAGATGTCTTGTGAGTTACATACCAAAAGGGGTGTTGTACTCTATAATGGGTCTAATGAGTGACGAGTAGAGGGGGAACAATGACCTCTTTTTTCCTGGATGAGAAACCTTTTGTGATGACGTGTGCCATGTAGAAGGATTTCCTGACTACTGTGGCAATGTGATTATCAAAGGAGAGACTACTGTCCACCTGTGTCCCAAGATCTCTTATCACACTTTCGATGTTAAGTAGACTACCGCCTATGTGGTAGTTCATGGGTACAGAGTTTTTACCAAAAGAGATGACAATGCACTTTTTGGCATTGAGCTTGAAGCTATGGCTTTGACACCAGGCATTTGTCTCAGTGAGGCCCTTTTGTAGGATGTCCACATCATTAGGAGTCTCGATTATGGCTCCTAGTTTGCAGTCATCTGTGAACTTCATTAGCCAAAGTCCTTCTGTGTTAGCCTGCACCTCTGAGAAGTAGATACCAAACAGGAGAGGACCCAGGACTGAACCCTGTGGTACTCCACTTGTCACTGGTCTGAAGTCAGATTTGGAGTTTCCTATTTTCACAGTGTGGGTTCTGTCACTGAGCCACTTCGCAACCCATCTTGTGACATAGGGTTTCATACCTTGTTTAGTGAGTTTATCTATAATTCCAGAGTGGGGGATGGTGTCAAAACCCTTGGCGAGATCTAGATAGGCTGTGTGAACCACCTTACCTTCATCTACGGCTTTGGTGACCATTTCAAAGAAGTCTATCAGGTTTAGGAGACATGATCTGCTTTTACAAACCCAAACTGGGTGGGGTCCAGAGTTTGGAGATTACCAATGTCATTGTTTATAATTTCCATGATGATACATTCCATAGCCCTGCAGACCAGGCTTGTCAGGCTAATCGGGCAGCAGATCCTGGGGTCCATGATGGCTCCACCTTTGTGAAGTGGGATATCCATCGCTGTGTACCATTCAGTGGGCACAAAACCTGAGGTGAGGCTATGATTGCAATCAAACACTGTGCTATGCACGTAGGTACTGTACGGCCGGAACGAACCAAAAAAACACTGTTGGCCAGCAGATTCGTGAATCAGTAAAAATAATACTAATACTCAAATAATTGCTGATTATACATGTCTTTAATAATCAGACCTGTTTCGGCAAAAAAATATACATGCCTTCATCAGTGATACACAGCAAAAACACAAAACATTGCTCAATGAATATTTATGAGAATGCCTAACCAATGAGAATGAAAATCCCTGAATAATTAATCATAGTTTGTTCCCACAGCAAAAAACAGGAGAAAAACTAGAATGAACAAATAAATAATAAACACATATGTGTCAGTGTAGCCATGAGTTCACATGTGTTATTGCGCTTAGAAAATGGGCTATCTGTTAAATTCTTTTGTATATGTTTTATTATTAGTATATGCATTTTTTAATATTTGTTATGCAAAATAGTTCTTCCAGCTAATGTTTCTTAGTTGTATGATATGTAATTGTTGTTGGAAGACATATTTTACATCTAGAATATATATATATATACATATATATATATATATATATATATATATATATATATATATATATATATATATACATTATGTAAGAGTTTAATGTCTGCACACACACACACGCACACACACACACACACACAAATGTGCACCGCAATTGCAGTCATTGTCTTTATTGTCTACAACTCTGATGTCACATTGCTATCAGAATGAAAAAAACAGATCCAGTTCAAACCGATGCGTATCCCCCCACCTCACATACCTCTCAAATGTCCCTGATTTTGCAGAATGTCCTTGACTTCATCTTTTGTTTTTTTCCCTGACCCCTGAAAAAATCTCTGAGGACTCCAGTTACTCTTAAATCCAGGCTGTGAAGTTACCTACTTATTATCGTTATGAAAAAAGCATGTTGGTACAAAAAAGTATGGTCATATTTAAAAGCTGTCCTAATTTTTGGTCTTTTACTCAATTATTGTTAGCTATGTCCAGAATTTTTTATTTTTTCCCCTCTTGATTCATCATGTGGCACTCCTACCCAGAGCCAGATCATGGTCAAATGGGACTTTAGGCAGTGTAATGGATCACCCTCTCCCTACACAGCCCTAGGAAGGGTAAAGGATCACCCCCCCATACATAACCCTAGGCAGGGTAATGGAATGGGGCCACCCCCACAGCCGCCATTCTGTGTGTCATTATTTGGCTATTTCTCCCTAGTTACTATAAACACTATTCAAACCTCTCAGCATTAAAAGCAAGTATGCTGCCTGTTGTGATACTAATAAAACTATTCAATTCTATAGCACAATAGTGAACAAAGCAGCTACATTTTGTAAACAGACTTAGCATGAGCAGCAGTAAACTTCTCTTCCCTTGAAGCTCACAATTCCTTGAGAAATGCACCTGAAACTCAATTTTTTGACAGTTTGGTGGTTTGGTAGAGGATTCAGGCTGTTGTTTCCTGTAGCTAAGGTATAGAGTTTGAGCATGTTACACACACACACACACACACACACACACACACACACACACACACACACACACACACACACACACACACGCACACACACACACGCACACACACACACCCCTTACTTTTCAGCTCAAGGATGTTACTTGCCTGTCCGTAGAAGCAATATACACTTGACAGATTGAGGACTTTACTTGTCTGTCCATAAGCAAATATCTTCTTTTTTGTATTTAAATTACGGGCATGTGGAATGCAGGAAGAAACAGGTCTGTGTGATGATGATGCACACTGAGATCGGTAGCAAAGGGTGTTCTTAAGAAAGAATGCCCTTAAAAATTATGTAATTTTTTTTTAATTATAAAAGTAAATATGACATCCCTCCAACCAGTATCTCCCCTCCAAACTAGTGGGGGGTCCCCCTCCCAGCCAGTGGGCCCTAGCCGACTGCCTTCATCACCTTGTGCTGAATCCGGCTCTGCTCCTACCCCAGTATCCCATATCCATTGCCTCACTTACCTACCTCTTCCATCACCAACAGACGTGACTTTATAAGCTGAGGTCACTGTTGATCTTGAGGGTGTCCTGGGGCGGGTCTTGGCCATCACTCGGGGGATTTTACATTACAACCATTTCTGGTCACTTTTCCCACCCCACTCCCTTGCACTTGTTGACTCAAGCGTCCAAAGGCTATTACCCACTTTGGACCATGCCTCCCCTCAGGGAGAATGCCTTAAACTTTCACATCAACTGCCAGGTCTTCTTTAATTGTATTTCTTGTTTTTTTTTTTTTAATCACTGAGGATTACAGTCTGTCAGTGTCAGTCATGCAGTTTCATATTTGTGATGGTCAGTGTCAGTAGTGCAACAGGAAGCATACTTGCTTTTGCTGCAGAAGGCTGTGGGTTCTCTTCCCAAATCAGGTAGACTGATTGCAGACACACACCAATTTTTCTAATGTAACATAAGCAATTTATTCTTCAAGGGTAGCAGACACTGAATTTGTAGATGAAACACTGAAATGCAAAGTTGTTTGCCAGTAGCCTCTTCACTAGTTACAGATCCCTTTAATGTGGTATTATTCAGATAATTTTTACTTCTTCAGAGATAGTGCATATTGACTAACATTGCTAGAGAGTAATGACAGAAGATTGACTGTTAAAAACATCACATTTAAAACACACACTAACAAGTGGTGCTGTATTAAACAAGGAATATAATTTAATACAAACAGGAAGGTAAATTAAAGAATGCATGCATTTATACACAGTCCTAAAAATATGTGCAGGGGGCCCATGGTTTGAAAACAGACTAAAGGCACATTTAATCCACATCTGACCAGATGAATTTTCTATGACTGTGGGTTTCATTGCAGTTTCAATGAATGTGAGTTTCAAGTGCAGAAAAGTCTGCTATTGCTCATGCTAAGTCTGCTTTTATTGTGAGACTGTGTTGTTTTGTTTAGCAAATGGCTATCAGTGTTTGTGCTAGAAAATTTAAAATAAAAGTTTTAAATTAAATCCAAATATCTGTAATCATTGTAGAAGTAATGAATAAAATAGTACGCACACTGATAGGTTTTATGGTAACTTGGGGAGAGATAGCCAAGAAATACTACTCTAGAATGGCTGCCAGGGGTGGGTAGGGGGCTCGCTGCAGGAGAGGGGTGGTGGTCCTGATCCATTACCCTGCCTAGGGCACCCACCATGATCTGGCTTTGATTACATTCCCTTTGAGGACTGGCACTGGCACCAGTATTCACTGGTAGGAGTGACAGCAAACCATAACACTATGCCTGCTTCTGTGTTGCCTGTGCCTAACTTCCCAGTACTCAACATCACCATGGACTTCCACACCATACTTTGCCTGTCATCCCACTTGTAAGTCAGGTGAATGAGCTAGAACTACATGAATGTGACCTCCTGACCTGTGAGATTTACCCAGAGAGAAAGCAGAGGAGCACTGACCACAATAGCACATGTCCTGTCCCATAGAGGCAGTGGAGGCAACTACGTGCCTGTCCAATATGTCAATGAGGTAGGCAATATATTGTAAGCCCTTATATACTTCATTATGCAGGGTGTTTAGTAGACTTATCAACTCTGCCATGGCAAGGATGGCATCTCTCTGACATTGGATGACTGTCCTCCACATCAGTTGAGTAGTGCTCATTGTTGCAGCCATCTCAGTCACTGACCAGGAGGCATGATGGTGATAGCCACAGATGCACCTCTGCTACCCTCAGTCTTTGCTCTCTCTCTGGCTGTACAGTTTACCACTCCAGGTGCATTCATATCACCTGAGTAGGTGTGCTTGGCATGATCTGTCCTTTCATGAGTTCGGGTGAGATGAGTTCCACATGGAACAAAGTTGGCGACTGGATATTAGTGGTAGTGTACCCTCCAGAGTCACCATTGCTGACAGTAACACTGTGTCCTCTGACTCTGCTACCATAAGGCCATCATCACTGTTAGTAACCAATGGTGTACTGCCACTTGACCACTACAGGACAAGCAAAATTGTACTTTCTCTGCCTTTAAGGCCAGTCTAAATGATTGGATGGATAAATACCAATATGTTCCAGGGTATCATGTAAGGTATCATGTAAGGCCCAACTTGATTTGGGAGGTGAGCATTATTAAATGCTCATAAAGCTAACTGTTTCTATGATAGTTAGCTTAGAGCAGGAAAACACACTCTCCTTAGCTGTACCTGTGTCTTTTATATGGAAATGTATAAACAAATAGCTGAATGAGCAATCAGCAGAAGAAGAAGAAGAAGAAGAAAAAGGGATTCATACAGAAAAAACTATATTGGCGATTGTGATTTTTATTTATTTATTATTTATTTTACATTTGTTGACTGGGCTAGTCTAACTGGATATATGTCCATTTTCAGTAGAGGCCCAGGGAGATAAGCTCCAATGGAATATTACATTGTTTATACAGAATAGACCATACAAGATTAGAATTAAAAAAAACAAAGTTAGACAATATATGCAATGTGGTCGTACTGTGTATATGAGATAACATTTCACTACATAGATATTAAGAAAAGGAAAGTTATGAGGGTGTAGGGTAAGAAAAAGAGACAGAGTAAGAGGGAAAGTTAATCTGGGTTGGTACAGGGGCAAAGCCATTGACTATTGAGATGCATAGTTAGTTGTCTTTTAAAAAGTAAGAGTGTAGACAAAGATGATATCAGAGGGTAGTTTGTTCCACATTTTTCCAACAGAGTTGGAAAAGAGGCAGTCCCCTGCTGAGTTATTAGGTTTGGGAGTATAAATCAGTAGTTTGTTTGAGGAGCGTAGCTGTTTCATGTTATTGTAAGGTGTAACAAGGTTAGAAAGTATTGGTATTTTAGTTGGTTGGTGTAGAATTTTGTGAGCTATTAAGAGCTGTTGAAGTATTAATTTGTTGGTAAATTCAAGCCAACCTAGTTGTCTTAGGTTCAGGCAGTGGTGAGTTCGAAACTGGGATCCTGTAGCGAATCTAGCAATATTATAGTAGGATGTAGCAAGTTTCTTCAGGTTGCTTTTGGAGAGATTAGTATAGATGGGGGAGGCATATAGAAGAGTAGAGATGATGTGAGATCTAGCTAAGATGGTTCTTGTTTGATGTGTAAGGAAGGGTTTGATTCTGTAGAGGGAACCAATTTTTTTGTTAACTACTTTTATTGTGTTGTTGATGTGTGAGTCAAAGCTTAGATTGTTGTCAACAGTTATTCCTAGTAATTTTGTTGTTGAGTCAGGAGAAATGAGAGTGCTATCAGTGGATGTGAGAGAGAAATTAAGTGGTGTACATTTACGGGTAGGTGGGAACAGTAACCGTTTGGTTTTCTTGGGGTTGAGGAGAAGGCAACGATCAGAGAACCATTTTTCAACAGAAGAAAAGGTTTTTTGGGTAAGAGACTGAAGTTCATTTTGAGAGGTGGCAGTGCAGATTATAGTAGAATCATCTGCATTTTGTATGCAAGTGGTGTTAGGGATAGCTGATTGGAGGTCATTAATAAAGATTGAAAATAAGAGGGGGCCTAGGATAGACCCTTGAGGTACGCCTAAAGAGATAGGTAGGAGATTAGATAGTGAATTCTTCCAGAGTACTGCCTGCTGACAGTTGTCAAGATAAGATGTGAACCAAGTTAAGGAAGGGGTGTCAAGTGAGAGAGATTTTAGTATGTGTAGGAGGAGTTTATGATTAACCATGTCGAAGGCTTTAGATAAGTCAATGAAGATTGAAGATGATAGATAATTGTTGTTGCGGTTGTGGATGATGGTGTTGGTAAAGGAGAGTAAGGCAGTGGTAGTACTGTGGGAAGGTCTGAATCCATGCTGGCTGTTAGCAAGTAGACTGTTTTGGAGAAGGTGGTTAAGAAGTTGTTTGTGGATACATTTCTCCATAATTTTGGCTAGAGGTGATAGTAGTGCTATTGGGCGATAGTTTGAAAGGTCATTACATTTTCCCCCTTTGTGTAGTGGGATAATGTGAGATATCTTCCAGATAGAAGGGAAGATTCCTTCATTAATAGATCTATTTATTAGAATAGAAATAGGGTAAGCAATGGCTTTGGCTCCAGTTTGCAAGAATTCAGCAGGAAGTTTGTCTGCAGAGGGGGTGGTAGGTTTAAGTTTTTGGAGCAGAGATGAGACAAAGGACATAGATATAGGTTGTAAGTGAAGAGTAGGAGGAGTATTTGTGGTAGGTAAGAGTAGTTTAGAGGTGTCAGGAGATAGGTGACTAGCAAGAGTTTGGATGGCATTAGTGAAGAAAGAATTGAAGTCATTGGCAATTTGTGTGGGATTGTCTGGGTTAGAGTCCTGAGGGTTGGGTGTTATAGACTGGCTTGGGGATAAGAGATTATTTATACTGGCCCAGAATTTTTTAGGTTCATTTTTGGAGGTTTGTTGTAATTGAAGGTAGTAGTTCTTTTTGTCTGTCAGTATGGCTTTTTTGTACTATTCCTAAGCTCTTTGAAGTATTGGTGGTCTGATAGGTTTTTTGTGGTATGCCATTTTGCCCAAGATTTGTTTCTGGGAATTATTTTTTGCCTAGTACTGTTGGTCAGCCAGGGTGCTGCTTTAGCTTTGGTTCTAATAGTACGACTTGGGGCATGGTGATCCAGGATAGACAAGAAAGTGGAATTGAAGTAATCTACTGCCTCGTTAAGTGGGAGATATTTTATTGGGGGCCAATTACATAATCTTAACTCAGTTAGAAAATGCTCAATGTTAAATTGCTTTTTGGAGCGTAAGGTTCTGTAGGTAGTAGGTAAGATTAGGTTGGTTTTATGTCTAATAATATATGTTAATGAGTGGTCACTTAGGTCTTCTGGTAGGGTACCTGCTTAGTAGTTCTGTTGGGGAGTATTAGTGAGGATCCAGTCTAAGGTGGTTTCATTATTGTTGGTTTTGTTAGTTCTAGTAGGACTATTGATGAGTTGTATGAAGCCATAGAGGTTTATATGGGAGGTAGGATTTGTATTGTTACAGGTAAACCAATCAATGTTAAAGTCACCTAAGACTAATGTTTCTTGTGGGAGGTTGGTGGAGAGTGAACTGAGGATACATTCAAGGGTATTAATGTTATTTCCTGGAGGGAGATAAGCACAAATGATATTTATAGCTTTGGAAGTGTTGACTTGAAGTTTGGAGCTGATTATTTCGGCATTATTTTCTACGGTAAGAGTCAGATTGAGATTACTAAGCTGGAATTTTGTTTTGTATACAATTGCTACCCCTCCACCCTTTTTGGCAGTGCAATCAAGTCTAATGATGCTATACCCAGGTGGAGTGATTTCATTGTCTTTAATGGTTGGCTTGAGCCATGTTTCAGTTAAACATAAAATGTCAAATTGATGGATTTCTAGGAGGGCATGGACTTGAGTGATTTTATTGCAAATACTTCATATGTTTAGATGGGCAATAGTGAGAGAGTTGCTAGATATGGAAGATAATAGAGAATGAAGTTTGTCTTGTTTTCTGTGGACATTGATATTGGTATGGTGTCGGCCAGGGTTAGGATGAATATCTCCGTCCAATAGTGAGTGGAGGAGTTTATAATATTTTGCTAGGGGAAGTTTGTAAATACAGTTAAATGTTTTCCTAGTTTTTAGTTTGCTTGATTTGAAGTGTGCTAGTCTGTGGTATTTAGCTAGTGGGTAGTTAGGCTGATAAGTGAGATTTAAGAAGGTGGGAGAGAAAGGAGATATAGATGTAGAGGTATATTTAGAGGAAAAAGGAAGAGAAGAGTTAAGTGGGTATTTGTAGGATGTAAAGAGGAAAGTAGTGACAAGAAAAGATAGAAGTGATAAGGAGATAAGTAATTTAAGTTGTGAAGGAAAGAAAGTTGTACACATTGTAATGATTGGGGTAGTGAACAAAGGGATGAGAAGTAGAGTATGGGTACAGATGGGGAGGGGTAGGAAGATTAGGTAAGAAGGGGAGGAGCTAGATATGTTAATTAGTGGGTGTGTGGTACACTTCAGAGGTTCAAAGTGGATTATTGAGTTAACAATTTGAGTGGATTGAAGAAGATAGGGGAGTGTCTACTAGATGAATAAGTGTAGGACCACTGGGGGTGGTTGGGAATTGGGGGCAGGGTAGGGGAGCGGAGTGAGCCCGCAGAGCGAACGGAGTGGGTTCAGACAGGTGAGCAAGAAGTTATCAAAAACCTAACAGTAAGCAGCTAACTGCTGCGTACCTTAGTAGGGAAAGAGTAGGTCTAGGAGGATAGGTGATAGTGGACGTGAAGGTAAGTGGTAGTAGAGAGCAAAGGCAAGAGAGAGTAGCAGGGAGATAGGGCAGGAAGCCAGTTCACCAGCAAGGGATAGAGCGTTGGCTTCTTTAGATACCAGGAAAGGGTGTAAGATTTAGGTGCTAACCTGGTTTTGAATGGTATCAAGTGGACAGAAAGAGTTACCAACAGAGGCAGGTGGGCAGAGAGAAATGTATCAAGGTTTGGGAAGACTCCTAGGGATAGTAGCAGGAGGAGGCACAAGAGTGACAAAATCTTCTAATCGCTAGGGGATAAAGAGGGAGGAATAGCTGCTAGGCATCCTGGCTGAGTTAGCATCTAGTACGTACTCTAGATATGTACAAGTGTTTATAAATTACCACTTTATTTGATATCACATACTTTCTTGCCTCCTTGTAAACAGGGTTCAATAAGCAGGATGACAAGTCTTTAAGGTATAGAGGAGTAGTAAGGATTTGGTTTGCAGGGAGTCCTTTCACCAGGTAGGTATGTTCACAAGATATTACTGTAGGTTAAAGGTTTCTAACCTAGGAACAGAGGGGACAAGAAAAAAGATAGTGAAGGGGTAGGAAATACATTTAAATAACAGGGTAATACACACAGTGCATGCAGTTCATAATAGGCAACAGGTATTTAAAATTACAGTCAGGGTAATACTCAGAGCAGCTTGAGTTCATACAGACAGTTGAAAAACAAACATTTCAAAGTAAGCAGATACAAAGCAAGGAATGGCAGCTTCTATTTAAACAAACATTTGAAAAGCATTCATGGCAATAATAGCAGACATAATGCTGGTGTCCCTGCACTTATTCAAACTAACAGTGGTACATAGTACTCATACAAGTAGACTATTGAAATGCAACAGTTCTATTGCTCAAGGGTCAAATTTAACTTTACAGTGTTACTTTACTTTTAGGTAACAAAACATCATATTCGAGCGTTCTCTGCATAGAGTGGATAGTTTACCTTATTGGTAGCACAGTAATAACTGTATTGTAATAGATATTTTACCACGAACACTTGTAAAACCAGAAAAACCAAAAAGCAGAGGTACCGTTGTCCCAAACAGCTTGGAGAAATAATCCACAACAGTTTTAGCGCTTTCAGTCACCAATTTATTATGCGACCTTCCTCAGAAACCATTGATTTACTCTGTTGCTTCATTTTATACATCTTAACAGGAAATTACCTCATAATTGCACATGTTAATTTAAAGTGCCACATCTTACCACTTCTATCTAACACATTATATTAAAATTCAACCTTCAATAAAAAATTCTTTATATAAAAAGCATCTTTTGGTAAAACTCATTTCTATGTTTTACAGTTGTTGACAAATGATATGTTATGTCACAATAAAATTCTTTTTATCTGTATTTTAAAAAGCATTTTAAATTTATTGTATCGTTTAATCCAGGGAACTTATCAGCTCCTAAAAGGAGCTGCCAATATGCTTCCTTGCATTCTAAGATGTTATTTAAATCACCATTTAAACTAATGTTTTCTACACTGTCTAAAACAAAGAATTCAAACTTTTTGAATTCTTCACAAATGATGGAATGTCTAAACAGAGCATTAAATTTGTCTTTCTTTTTTATAGCCAAATTGTGTTCATAGACACGTCTTTTTAGACTTCTTTTGGTTTTACCTATATAATATTGTCTACATGTCACACATGTTGCTACATAAACTAATAGTTCACTATTACAATTGAAATAATTCTTGGCCCAAAAAATTTCATTAGATAGACCTATTGTGATGAACGATGTATTTGAAATAAATCTACACTGTTTACAATTAGTACAACTGTATGTTCCTTTTTTAATTGTACATGCCCTAGAAGGTTTTGTCATTTCTCCATGGAATTCCAACATGCTTTTTATGTTGCAAACCTTTTTATAAGTAAATTTTGGACCTGAACCTACTTTGTCAGCTAGGTCTTTGTTTCCCACTATGATATTCCAATTTTGTATAATTATGTTTTTTATCTTCCATAATTCATCTACTATGGGAACTGGAAAAGCTATTCGAAAATTATCATTGTTTTCCTGTTCACCTCCATGTTCAAACAAATTACCAGCCTGCACCATGACTTCTGTAGAGTGTAAAATTGGTCTTGCCACATTTTTCCTTAATAACTGGACTTCTTTTTCTATTTCCTTGATCCACTTGTTTTTGTAACCTCTTTTTTCAAATAACCTGTTCAAAATTTTTCCTTCTTTCACAAAAATTTCATCATCTGATGTCAACCTACTCAGTCTTATATACTGTCCTTTGATGACCCCCTTCTTCATATGAACAGGGTGCAAGCTGTCATTATGTAAATATTGGTTTGCAAAATAAGGTTTTCTGTAAATTTGACTTGAGAATTTTTTATTCTCAACGTCAATCTTCATGTTGATGTCCAAAAAATTAATAGATTTTCCAAATTCACCAAACTTAAACTTCAAAAAAGAGGTAGTGTTATTTAAATCCTCGACTAATTCCGCAAATTCTAAATAATCTCCTGACCATAAAAAAATCAGGTCGTCTATAAATCTATAATATAACCTGACTTTTGAATAGTTTGGGTGCGTTTCTAGATGTTTTTGCTCCCAGTTTGCCATTACCATATTCGCAAATGCGGGAGCTACTCTAGCACCCATCGCTACTCCTGATGTTTGCTGATACATTTTTTTGTTAAATGTAAAGAAATTGTTTTCTAGTACAATTTCCATCAAGGCACAACAGGTATTTATTTTTGTGCTTGTGAGGGTAGAATTTTTACACAAATACTCTCTCATGTGTTCAATCCCTTCTTGTTGGTCTATAGAAGTGTAAAGGCTCCTCACATCTAATGTACCGAAATTTAAGTTGTTACTTTCAATCGGAAAATTCCTTAAAATTTCCAATAAATGCCAGGAATCCCTCAAATAATGTTTGGACTTCTGAACTATTGGATTTAATGTTTTGTCTAACCAGATGGATATGTTTTCTGTTTTTGACATCTTGGCTGATATAATAGGTCTAAATGGAATTTTTTCTGTGTTCTCTTGAATTTTTGGAATTCCAAATAGATTCGGCAATTTAGGTTCTTCAACTAACATGTATTCATAATTTTTAAAATCTATTTCTCCCTGACTTAACATGTCAAACAGTAAACTGTTTATTATGTTGTACTTTGTCTTAACTGTTTCCTTACCTATGTTCCTGTATGTGTTCTCATCTACCAAAGACTCTTCCATATTTTTAGTGTATTCGTCACTATTCATAATCACTATTTTGCCACCTTTGTCAGCTTTCATTACTCTAATACTTCTATCATTACTCAGGGAACGTAAAGCCTTTATCTCTAAATCTGACAAATTATTGTCATGAATGTTGTGTTTTATTTTTCTGAATTCTTTCTCACAACAGTTTTGAAAAACCTGTAAGGTATTGTGCAAAGGTGGATTGTAAGTGCTGGGCCTTGTGACTTTTGATCTTCCCCCACTGTTAATACTGACTATATCATGCATGATATAATTTAAATTCAATTTTCTTAAATATAGTCTAAAATCTATTAGCAGTTTCCTCATATTAAATTTGTTAGATGGAATGAATGAAAAGCCTTTTTGAGAACACTTTTTGCTTCATCAGACAAGCTTGTTTTAGACACATTTAAAATGTCCACTTCGTAATAGTCTATTTCAGCAGATTCTACCACCTTTTCTTGTTCTTTCCCTTCATTTTGTGTTTTTTCTGTGTGGCATTGTACCACCTTGTAGTTCTTTTGTGTGGATTGTTGTTCACTTGAAAAGGGGCCCCTGAAATATTGCTCGATGTACTAGCAACTTCAGCATAAGTGATATTATCGTTATTATTCACTCTATTGGAAGTCACTACTTGTTCAACGTTGTTGTTTGCCTCCAAACCCTGGATATTAGCGTTGTCATCTTTAGATTTAGACGCTTCCGATGGTAAAACTCGTTCACCCCTTGTTGTTGCTCTTTTGTCACTTGATTCGATATTACTTTGAATTATAGTATTGGGGTTTTCATTATTCCCTTCTTCATTAATGATGTATGCTCTGTTTGTATTGTAAGCCAAAAGATCCCTTTTCAATTTGTGCTGTTTCCTTGTCACTACTGTCGCTCTATGTCTTTCAGCTTTAGCTTCTACACCATTATACAAGGCTGCAAAATTATTGAAGGAGATATGTCCCTTAATTTTTTGATCTAAGGTCTTGATTATCTCCTTCAATTTGTTTAACTCAGCCTTGTAATGTTCTATTAGTATAGTCATCATCTTTACTCCTGTGTCATTGTATAATTTAATTAAGTCTAAACATAATTTATCCCCAGGTGAAACGCAATTTGGAAATTTTGCTGTGCGCAAGCCCTGCGGAACAACCTGACGCCTCACACACTCTTCCAAATATTGCACTTCCAAAAGTAAAGTTACGTGCTGTATAACAGCTTTTTCCATATCAAAAATACTTTTGCGACAATTTATGTAATCCATATTATCATTACTTACTCTGAAGGAAACCGTAATGTTCTCAACATCCGCAAAAGGATTTTCGTTCTCTCTGGATACATATTTCCAAACGTCGCAACCATTAGCCGCCAACGTTAAACCTCCTCCTTCACTATTGTTGTGTTGAAGTTCTACAACTTGCCCGCTATTCTCAGCTCGTTTGCTAGTTTGTAGAACAGACTCGCCATTAGCCGGAATGCTGCTGTTTTCTCCTTCCTTGACTGAGTTCACGTCTCCACGCCCAACTCCGTCATGTGACTTGCTGGCTACGCCTGAATTGAATGTCCGTTGGATGTTTAATTCTGCCAGGCACTCCCTGACAGCTCCAACTACGATATTTTGTATGTCCAAGTGAGAAACTGTCTTGTCTCTCTTTTTAGATACGATGTCTTCCCCTGTCGAATACACTGACAAATTGAGTAAATCATCCTGTGATGAACTCTCCGCTGCCATAAGGTATCACGCAACCTCAGTCAACAAACGTAAAACTACACCACGAACACTTGTGAAACCAGAAAAACCAAAAAGCAGAGGTACCGTTGTCCCAAACAGCTTGGAGAAATAATCCACAACAGTTTTAGCGCTTTCAGTCACCAATTTATTATGCGACCTTCCTCAGAAACCATTGATTTACTCTGTTGCTTCATTTTATACATCTTAACAGGAAATTACCTCATAATTGCACATGTTAATTTAAAGTGCCACATCTTACCACTTCTATCTAACACATTATATTAAATTAAAATTCAACCTTCAATAAAAAATTCTTTGTATAAAAAGCATCTTTTGGTAAAACTCATTTCTATATTTTACAATTGTTGACAAATGGTATGTTGTGTCACAATAAAATTCTTTTTATCTGTATTTTAAAAAGCATTTTAAATTTATTGTATCGTTTAATCCAGGGAACTTATCAGCTCCTAAAAGGAGCTGCCAATATGCTTCCTTGCATTCTAAGATGTTATTTAAATCACCATTTAAACTAATGTTTTCTACACTGTCTAAAACAAAGAATTCAAACTTTTTGAATTCTTCACAAATGATGGAATGTCTAAACAGAGCATTAAATTTGTCTTTCTTTTTTATAGCCAAATTGTGTTCATAGACACGTCTTTTTAGACTTCTATGAACACATAGAAATGAGTTTTACCAAAAGATGCTTTTTATATAAAGAATTTTTTATTGAAGGTTGACTGAGGTTTCGTGATACCTTATGGCAGCGGAGAGTTCATCACAGGATGATTTACTCAATTTATCGGTGTACTCGACAGGGGAAGACATCGTATCTAAAAAGAGAGACAAGACAGTTTCTCACTTGGACATACAAAATATCGTAGTTGGAGCTGTCAGGGAGTGCCTGGCAGAATTAAACATCCAACGGACATTTAATTCAGGCGTAGCCAGCAAGTCACATGATGGAGTTGGGCGTGGAGACGTGAACTCAGTCAAAGAAGGATAAAACAGCAGCGTTCCGGCTAATGGCGAGTCTGTTCTACAAACTAACAAACGAGCTGAGAATAGCGGGCAAGTTGTAGAACTTCAACACAACAATAGTGAAGGAGGAGGTTTAACGTTGGCAGCTAATGGTTGCGACGTTTGGAAATATGTATCCAGAGAGAACGAAAATCCTTTTGCGGATGTTGAGAACATTACGGTTTCCTTCAGAGTAAGTAATGATAATATGGATTACATAAATTGTCGCAAAAGTATTTTTGATATGGAAAAAGCTGTTATACAGCACGTAACTTTACTTTTGGAAGTGCAATATTTGGAAGAGTGTGTGGCGTCAGGTTGTTCCGCAGGGCTTGCGACAGCAAAATTTCCAAATTGCGTTTCACCTGGGGATAAATTATGTTTAGACTTAATTAAATTATACAATGACACAGGAGTAAAGATGATGACTATACTAATAGAACATTACAAGGCTGAGTTAAACAAATTGAAGGAGATAATCAAGACCTTAGATCAAAAAATTAAGGGACATATCTCCTTCAATAATTTTGCAGCCTTGTATAATGGTGTAGAAGCTAAAGCTGAAAGACATAGAGCGACAGTAGTGACAAGGAAACAGCACAAATTGAAAAGGGATCTTTTGGCTTATAATACAAACAGAGCATACATCATTAATGAAGAAGGGAACAATGAAAACCCTAACACTATAATTCAAAGTAATATTGAATTAAGTGACAAAAGAGCAACAACAAGGGGCGAACAAGTTTTACCATCAGAAGTGTCTAAATCTAAAGATGACAATGCTAACATCCAGGGTTTGGAGGCAAATGACAACGTTGAACAAGTAGTGACTTCCAATAGAGTGAATAACAACGATAATATCACTTATGCTGAAGTTGCTAGTACATCGAGCAATATTTCAGGGGCCCCTTTTCAAGTGAACAACAATCCACACAAAAGAACTACAAGGTGGTACAATGCCACACAGAAAAAACACAAAATGAAGGGAAAGAACAAGAAAAGGTGGTAGAATCTGCTGAAATAGACTATTACGAAGTGGACATTTTAAATGTGTCTAAAACAAGCTTGTCTGATGAAGCAAAAAGTGTTCTCAAAAAAGGCTTTTCATTCATTCCATCTAACAAATTTAATATGGGGAAACTGCTAATAGATTTTAGACTATATTTAAGAAAATTGAATTTAAATTACATCATGCATGATATAGTCAGTATTAACAGTGGGGGAACATCAAATGTCACAAGGCCCAGCACTTACAATCCACCTTTGCTCAATACCTTACAGGTTTTCCAAAACTGTTGTGAGAAAGAATTCAGAAAAATAAAACACAACATTCATGACAACAATTTGTCAGATTTAGAGATAAAGGCTTTACGTTCCCTGAGTAATGATAGAAGTATTAGAGTAATGAAAGCCGACAAAGGTGGCAAAATAGTGATTATGAATAGTGACGAATACACTAAAAACATGGAAGAGTCTTTGGTAGATGAGAACACATACAGGAACATAGGTAAGGAAACAGTTAAGACAAAGTACAACATAATAAACAGTTTACTGTTTGACATGTTAAGTCAGGGAGAAATAGATTTTAAAAATTATGAATACATGTTAGTTGAAGAACCTAAATTGCCGAATCTATTTGGAATTCCAAAAATTCAAGAGAACACAGAAAAGATTCCATTTAGACCTATTATATCAGCCAAGATGTCAAAAACAGAAAACATATCCATCTGGTTAGACAAAACATTAAATCCAATAGTTCAGAAGTCCAAACATTATTTGAGGGATTCCTGGCATTTATTGGAAATTTTAAGGAATTTTCCGATTGAAAGTAACAACTTAAATTTCGGTACATTAGATGTGAGGAGCCTTTACACTTCTATAGACCAACAAGAAGGGATTGAACACATGAGAGAGTATTTGTGTAAAAATTCTACCCTCACAAGCACAAAAATAAACACCTGTTGTGCCCTGATGGAAATTGTACTAGAAAACAATTTCTTTACATTTAACAAAAAAATGTATCAGCAAACATCAGGAGTAGCGATGGGTGCTAGAGTAGCTCCCGCATTTGCGAATATGGTAATGGCAAACTGGGAGCAAAAACATCTAGAAACGCACCCAAACTATTCAAAAGTCAGGTTATATTATAGATTTATAGACGACCTGATTTTTTTATGGTCAGGAGATTATTTAGAATTTGCGGAATTAGTTGAGGATTCAAATAACACTACCTCTTTTTTGAAGTTTAAGTTTGGTGAATTTGGAAAATCTATTAATTTTTTGGACATCAACATGAAGATTGACGTGGAGAACAAAAAATTCTCAAGTCAAATTTACAGAAAACCTTATTTTGCAAACCAATATTTACATAATGACAGCTTGCACCCTGTTCATATGAAGAAGGGGGTCATCAAAGGACAGTATATAAGACTGAGTAGGTTGACATCAGATGATGAAATTTTTGTGAAAGAAGGAAAAATTTTGAACAGGTTATTTGAAAAAAGAGGTTACAAAAACAAGTGGATCAAGGAAATAGAAAAAGAAGTCCAGTTATTAAGGAAAAATGTGGCAAGACCAATTTTACACTCTACAGAAGTCATGGTGCAGGCTGGTAATTTGTTTGAACATGGAGGTGAACAGGAAAACAATGATAATTTTCGAATAGCTTTTCCAGTTCCCATAGTAGATGAATTATGGAAGATAAAAAACATAATTATACAAAATTGGAATATCATAGTGGGAAACAAAGACCTAGCTGACAAAGTAGGTTCAGGTCCAAAATTTACTTATAAAAAGGTTTGCAACATAAAAAGCATGTTGGAATTCCATGGAGAAATGACAAAACCTTCTAGGGCATGTACAATTAAAAAAGGAACATACAGTTGTACTAATTGTAAACAGTGTAGATTTATTTCAAATACATTGTTCATCACAATAGGTCTATCTAATGAAATTTTTTGGGCCAAGAATTATTTCAATTGTAATAGTGAACTATTAGTTTATGTAGCAACATGTGTGACATGTAGACAATATTATATAGGTAAAACCAAAAGAAGTCTAAAAAGACGTGTCTATGAACACAATTTGGCTATAAAAAAGAAAGACAAATTTAATGCTCTGTTTAGACATTCCATCATTTGTGAAGAATTCAAAAAGTTTGAATTCTTTGTTTTAGACAGTGTAGAAAACATTAGTTTAAATGGTGATTTAAATAACATCTTAGAATGCAAGGAAGCATATTGGCAGCTCCTTTTAGGAGCTGATAAGTTCCCTGGATTAAACGATACAATAAATTTAAAATGCTTTTTAAAATACAGATAAAAAGAATTTTATTGTGACATAACATACCATTTGTCAACAACTGTAAAACATAGAAATGAGTTTTACCAAAAGATGCTTTTTATATAAAGAATTTTTTATTGAAGGTTGAATTTTAATATAATGTGTTAGATAGAAGTGGTAAGATGTGGCACTTTAAATTAACATGTGCAATTATGAGGTAATTTCCTGTCAAGATGTATAAAATGAAGCAACAGAGTAAATCAATGGTTTCTGAGGAAGGTCGCATAATAAATTGGTGACTGAAAGCGCTAAAACTGTTGTGGATTATTTCTCCAAGCTGTTTGGGACAACGGTACCTCTGCTTTTTGGTTTTTCTGGTAATAGATATTTTCCTACAATGCCTAGTTATCTTTAATAGAAAGCATGAGATGTACAAACTATCTCTTGTGTTATCAAATGCTTAGTTGTCTTTAATAGATGTTCAGACCTATGAGCTGTATCAGAACTTGTCTTTGCCTATGTTTTTGTTCTTCTTTCGGCTTTTCCCAGTTATGATATCTGGAAATTCAATCATTTTATATTAAAGCTCTGTAATTCCTTTCATTAAGAATATCTAGTAAAAGTCTAATTGTAGGTAGATTTTTTTTGTAATCTATTTGTTTAAAAGGATTATTTTCTGTTTCCCTGGGAAAGTTTGCATTTCTCTGTATCTGCAAATATTAAATGTACTTCTGATTTAATCCTTTCCTAAGTAAAGTACTTTTATTTATTTACTTTTAAAAACAGGTTATGACTATTTAGCTATTTTTAATTGATAAAAAAGATACTTTATTCAGCTGCTTATATTTTCTAATTTGTTTTTCTTCCTACTACTCTGTTACTTCATCTTGCTTTGCCTTTTCCTGCTACTTGCTGCCTGTTCTCTAAAGTGTTCAACTACATCTTTTCTGTTGCATTTATTACTGTTTGTTTACAGCCTGTCTAAATTGCTGTGTTATTCTTAAGTGTTATTCGAAGTTCTTAGTTTTGGTTTAAGCACTTAGGCTTTAGGCCCACCCATTAGCTCTCTCTGGCCTTTCTCCCTCAGATTCTGACAAATATGGATGGACAATTTCCTACAGTTTCTCTTGCCAGTCTGGTTGATATGGGCATCCTGAGACAGTGTAGCAACTGCCTCATGTACATGGGCAACCATCGACTACTACCACCTAGGAACACGATTTGTGAGAGATGCAATTACATTAGGAACCTAGAGTCTGAGCTCTCTCCCCCTCAAGCTAGTATATCTGGCACCGGTAAGGTTGTCAACACAATCACCGCACCCCAAACGCCACCCACACCTACACAACACACACCTACATATGTGAAGGTCCTCCACATAAACATACCCAAACAAAGGAGTCCTCTGAGGCAAAAACTCATGCGATCTCTACTGCCCTCCATACCACATACCATGCATAGTCCGCACACCTGTGCCTCACAGCCACTAAGGCTTCACCATAAACCCAACATATTAGTCATAGGAGACTCCATTGTGAGACACACAGATGTGCCTCTCACCAGGCTGGATAAGGAGAAAGTCACGGTTAGTTGTCTGTCAGGTGCCAGAATTCACCATATCACATATGCACTCAAGGCTCTCAACAACAGGTACTGTTATGACTCTGTCATAGTCCATATTGGTGTGAATGACTTGAAATGTACCTCTTTGGAGTATATGAAGAGAGACATGATTGAGCTCACTGATTATGTGTTCCAGGCAGATATGTACCTAGCCTTAAGCAGCATTCTGCCATCACCCAGAATGATGCCTCATAAACAGAAAATTATTGACTTTAACAATTGGCTTAGTTTCTGGTGTCATTCCAGGGGGATCCAGTACCTGACAGCCTGGGAAGATATGATCGACAGACCATGATGCTTTGCCAGAGATGGTCTGCATCTGTCTCACCTGGGCTTCAGGCTTCTGGCAAAGGCTCTTGTCTCCCCTATAGATCCTTTTTTTTAGGAAAAGTGATGAGGTTAAAACTACCACCATAAACATTTCAACAAAACACAAATTAAAGGTCATGCTGCTAAACGCTAGGAGTCTAAACATGAAACTGCACTCATTGCAAGCATTCCTAACCCTGGAAAATGCTGACATCTGTGCAGTCACAAAAACCTGGTTCAAAGCTGCAGAGAGCACCCCAGCCTTACCAGGTTACTCATCCTATCATACATTCAGACTCCAAACTGTGGGCAGTAAAGGCAATAGAGGTGAAGTTTCAATATACATTAAAGACATACACACCTCCAGAATGATCAAACAGTATGACGCACAGGAGACACTCTAAGTGCAGTTAACCACTAACAAGACCCCTATTCAAATCATAGCTATCTACCGGCCCCCAAATCTGACTCAATATGCCCAATCCATCTATTTGGACCTGTTCAAATGTATCAAGATTCAACCCTTTACCTTGATTCTGGGTGACTTTAACTTCCCAAACATAGACTGGAAGAACTACTCATGCCAGAACACAAATGCACAGAGATTCCTTGATTTTGTCAATGCAAATACCTTGGAACAGCTAGTCGATACCTCCACAAGAGGTGATAATATCTTGGACTTGGTATTAACCAACATGAGTAACCACTGCAGCCTCCCTATAATATTATCCTTCCCGATAAGATCCAACCACACATTGATCACTTTCAAAGTCACCATCTCCCCCAACCCTCTCTAGCTAGGATCAGATATAAAAACTTCTCCAAAGCTGATTACAACCTCCTGAGGGATGGTATAAACAGCTTCACAACCCCCTCTCCATCTGTAGGAACTGGCACCCATATCCAGAACTACACCAAAGCACTATACGAGCATTTATATAAATGCATGGAATCAGGAATACCTGACAGAACTAAATCATCCTCTGCAAGGAAGAGTAAATCTGTCTGGTGGACATCTGCAATAAATAAACTCTATAACAAAAGGAAAAAAATTGCTGTCCAAGACCAAGAAGGAGCAGGTGCCCAATTGGAAACAATGTCTCCTTAGCCTGAACTAGCAAATAAAAGTGCTAGTGAAATCCTCCAAAGCAAACTTCAAGTCCAAATTGGCCACATCTACTAGAAACAATCATAAGGCCTTCTTCACATATGTCTGCAACCTCAAAGGAAGAACCCAGATCTGTTCAGAACTGGTGTCAAGGACACCACATATACAAATGCAGTAGATATAGCAAACTTGCTGGCTGACATATTCAATGAAAACTTTACCCCTCTGTCCCCTCATCAATAAATCAGGGCATCCCCAGTACCTGCTCCCTTGCCCTTATATCCAGGGGACAGGTCATCACTGCTCTCTCAAAGGCAGAAAATACAGCCTCCATGGGACCAGATAACATCCCAGGCTGCATCCTACGTGAACTCAGGCATGAACTTGCAGCACCATTAGGCACCCTATTCAACCAAAGCCTGAGTACTGGCTTCATCACGGCTGAGTTGAGGACAGCCACATTCATCCCTCTACACAAAGGTGGAGCATCCACCAATCTGGAAATTATAGAACCACCAGCCTAACTAGCCTGATCTGCAAGGCCATGGAATGGATTATCATGGACATCATTAACAAGGACATTGGCAATCTCCAAACACTTGATCCCAGACAGTTTGGCTTTATCAAGGGGAGGTCATGTCTGCTAAATTTGGTCGAATTCTTTGAGACAGTCACCAAAGCCATGGATGAGGGGAAGATGGTACACATCGCCTACCTTAACCTGGCCAAAGCCTTTGATGCTATTACCCACTTGGGCATAATAGATAAACTCTCTCAACTAGGCATCAATCCATATGTTACCAGATGAGTAGCAAACTGGTTCACTGATAGAACCCATGTAGTCAAAATAGGGGAGGCCACCTCAAGCAGTAGACCGGTAACAAGAGGCGTACCCCAGGGTTTGGTCTTGGGGCCTCTGTTATTTGGGGTATACTTTTTTGAGGTGCAGGCCAAAACCAGTGGGCTATGGCTGACCAAGTTTGCAGATGACTGCAAGCTGAATGCTGTCATCAATTCCCCTAGTGATGTGAGCATCCCCCAAGAGGATATCACTTAGTCAAATAACTGGTACTAGAAACATGGCCTCAAGCTGAATACCAAAAAATGCATCATCATCCCCTTTGGGGTGAGTGACATCCCCACATATTATCACATTAATAACAACATCCTAAGCACGCAATCAGTTGTGAGGGATTTGGGCACCCAAGTTGATAGCAACCTGACGTTTGACCACAATAATGTACAGAAAGCCTTCTACATGGCCCACCTCATAAGTAAGGGTATCTCATCCAGGGACAAGGAGGTCATAACATCCCTGTATTCTTCCCTTATAAGGCCCATTATTGAGTACAACCCCTTTTGGCATGTACCTCGCAAAGCACATGCAGCAGCTGGAGAGACCACAGAGGTTCCTCACCGGGAGAATCCAGGGCCTCAAACATCTACCATACACAGATAGGCTAAAAGCCCTATCCCTCTACTCAGTTTCATATAGACTCTTCAGAGGTGATCTCTGGCATATAAGGTGACCACGGACCCCACCTTAATGGGACTGCTGCATATCCGCAAGTCAAGCTCCATTCGAGTAACCCACATGCGCGACCTCAACCTGGTCTGTGACATCAGCAAGACTTGTTGGTGGGACAGATTTGTGTCCCAGAGTCTCCCCCATCTATGGAATAGACTCCATCAACAAATCAAGCAGAGTACCCCTTTACCCCTTTTTAAGTGCAACTTGGTTAAATGGATGGGAAACAGAAAATATACCCTTGGGATTCCACCTGTGTACCTGCTGGACAGGGGCATTGGGTGCTGATTTGTCTAAACATGGACTAAACTCTTGACTAGGCTTATAAGGAGCTCAGGGCCAATACCCTAGTAACCTCCTATGATCCTATGATCCTGTGAAAGGGTATTTATTTCGAAATGGTGACAAGATCGTGTCATCCACCTCTAATCGGCCAGACTACTCTGCTACACCTATCATTTGTGTTTGTTATTATTTAGCTCATTAACAAGAATGAAACAGTAACTAGGAGGTCCCCATCCAGCTAATCTTGGGCCAAGGCAGAAGGCTGTAATATTGGAGAATATTACCAGCCTTCCATGGAGATTAATATGTGTGTGTGTGTGTGTGTGTGTGTGTGTGTGTGTGTGTGTGTGTGTGTGTGTGTGTGTGTAAATGTGAATGTAAGTGTTTCTTTAAAGTACAATTATTGTGGGCAAGTGAGCACCAGAAGGTACTGAAACCCTGACAGAGTGGTAAGAAAGGGTTCTGAGGATCTAGGCCAAAGACTCTGCTCAGTGGGGTATTGGATGTGAAGTGTACTGTTGGGTGTGGGTGATGTAGACCCATACCAAGGGGAATTGTGCATATTTTCTATGTGCTCTTGAGACCAAGCTGCTCTCAGTGTATAACTCAA
Organism: Protopterus annectens; assembly: GCF_019279795.1. Taxonomy (NCBI): domain Eukaryota; kingdom Metazoa; phylum Chordata; order Ceratodontiformes; family Protopteridae; genus Protopterus; species Protopterus annectens. Next base: position 60,677,492 of record NC_056729.1, on the reverse strand, counting down.
AGATAAATATTTGTGTTCAGTTTTTATAATTTAATCTGTTGAGTATCAGTGGTATGACTCAAGAGAGCATACCCTGGGTGGCCCTCAAAGTTTACATTACAAATAATTTATTTAGGGGCAGTGGACCAGATCATATCGCTGTAGCTCCTGCTTACTGTACATTATAGATTGCTGGCAGTAGTGGGATTCAAGTCTCCATGACTGGCAGTGGTGGGATTCAAACTCCCATCTATTTGTCACCAATTGAATCCAGGGTATTTACATATAGAAGTGATTTTTTTTTTAATTGTTTTAGTTTACAATGTATACTACATGTAGAATAATGTCAGTTGCTTCTGATAAATCCAAATATTGTGTTTGACATATCAGACCTTCATCTATAGTAACAGCAATTTCTTCAATAAATGTTATGAAGTTTAGAAAGCAAGACTTTCCTTTCCATTATAAAAGTCTTTATCTTCTCTTCTACCAGCTTGAACATCAATTCCCCCTTCAAATACCCCTATTAACACATTTGTTCTCCCTGTATCGCCTAGTTATAGCATCCAACATCACTTCATGGGGTGGTGGTCACCTCTGTCCAGTGGGAAATATCTTTCAGTGACCTAAATGTAAGACTGAGCATGAATGTCAGCCAAGGATGGTCATTAAAATATATTGTTATCTGCTCAGACTTTTGTTCTGAGTCCTTAATTCCTTCCCTCATGATTGACGTACACGTACATTGAAATGGTGCGATTATACCCTCCCTTAGTGCTTATTCTGTGAGTACTGTATGCATGTATGGCTTGATTGATCCAGCTATGCATCTACTGTTCATTTGCTACCATGATAACTATGTTCACAAGATGTCAGTAGTGTTTTGGAATGAACCACCTCCCTCCCTCCCTTTGGGATAGGCAAGACAGCGTTGATCAATCTTTCTCATCCTCAGGTTTTGGTTCCTCCAGTGCTTTGGGTACTAATCAGTCCCAGTCCATCTGGGACACAGTCAGGGCTTTATCCCCCTGTGACATGCAGCTGAGTGTGACCCATGCTAATCTTCATCTATCAACCAGAGGTTTCCTTATCTTTCTGTAACAGACATAAATACAGCTTCCATTACTTTACAAAGTTTATGTTCATTTGAGAGGTCAGTAATTGTTTAGGTTAAAAGTTACTCCCTTTTATGACTACGAATCACCACTGATTTTCCCCATGTTTCCTTTATGAACCCATATACCAATAATCTGTTAATTATTATCATAAGAGGTCTGGCGTTATTATTTTTTTGATTTTGTGTAAGAAAACATACAATGTCAGTGCTTGATTTCTTGATTTTATTAAAAGCTATTTCTATACCATCTTATGTGGTAAGTGGTGTGTATAATCCTTGAACTATAACTGTTTCCTACCCATTTTGGTGCTTTAAAATTCTTCTGCAAAGGCTACTACCCTCTTTGGGTCATGTCTTCTCTCTGGAAGAATGCCTTAAACCTCCACACCAGCTGCAAGGTCACCTTTAATTTTCTTTCTTTTCTTTTTTTTTAAATCACTAAGTATTACAGTCTGTCAATATCAGTCATACAGTTTCATAGTTGTAATGTTCAGTTCCAGTAAGTGCAACAGGAAGCATACTTGCTTTTGCTACTGAAGGCTGTGGGTTCTCTTCCCACATCAGGTAGCTGATTGCAAAAACACCATTGTTTTAATGTAACACAAGCAGTTTATTCTGCAAGGGTAGCAGACACTGAATTTGTAGATGAAACACTGAAATGCAAAGTTGTTTGCCAGCAGCAACCTCCCCATTAATTACAGTTCCTTTTAATCTGATATTATTCAGATGACTTTTACTTCAGCAGAGATTGTGCATATTGACTGACATTGGTAGATTGTAATGACAGGATATTGACTGTTAATAACATCACATTTAAAACATACACTAACAAGTAGTGCTATATTAAACAAGGAATGTAATCTAATACAAGCAGGAAGGTAAATTAAAGAATGCATGCATTTATGCATGGTCCTAAAAATGTGTGCAGGGGGCCCATGGTTTGAAAACAGACAAAGGTACACTTAACCTGCCTCTGGCCAGATGCATTTTCTATGGCTATGGGTTTCATTGCAGTTTCAATGAATGTGAGTTTCAAGTGCAGAAAAGTGTAATGCTGCTCATTCTAATTCTGCTTTTATTGTGAGACTGTATTTTTTTTTTAGCAAATGGTTATCAGTATTTGTGCTAGAAAATTTGAAATAAAAGTTTTAAATTAAATCCAAATATCTGTAATCATTGTAGAAGTTAAGAAGAACATAGTATGGGGGGGGGGTTGATCCATTACCCTGACTAGGGTCCCATTTGACCATGGTCCGGCTTTGGTTACATCAATTTATTTCTATACCATCTTATGTGGTAACTGGTGTGTGTATAATCCTTAAACTACAGCTCTGTTGCCTACCCATTTTTGTTGCTTTAACATTCTTGTGAAATCTTGCATTGAGTACATTGGAGCTATCTTTAAGGTCTGAAACTAGTCTGCTCTTTTTTATCTGTGTATCATATTAATGATTTTTAGACTTTATTTTTCTGACATAGTAGAATAAAGTTTGATTGTCTTTGAATTTGGTAACTGGGTCATACTTCATTTTTGATATCCTAATTACCAAATTTGGAACTTTTGTTTTTTTCATAATTTAGTTTTAGTATTTGTCCAGTGGATTTTAGACAGAATGTGTCATGGTGTCTTTTTAGTTAAAAAATGTCTTGGTTCTATAGCTCCACCAAAGGAGTTTGTTTTTAAATTTTGCATTTTATTTGTATCTTACTGGAACGGATATGTCTCTGTAATATTCTTTATTGATTGAATTCATACACTACTAGGGCCGGGCCTGTTGCTTTAATATTCATGCACATTATAACTCAGCATGGTAATCATCTATTCCATAATTAATTCCATCTAAATTATACAAATGCAGTTTAAGAAATCATAAATCTCAGCCTCATTAGCAGTTATGAATTTTTTACAATAGCATCATGATCAGTGGCTGACATTAATTAAATATTTCTGAGAAAGAACAAGAAGATACCTTATTAGTAACTGCAGTGTTTCATGTACTGCTGCCTTTTGATGTGCCCCTTACTTTCTGTTCAAGGTTATTTTTATTAATAAACTATATCAATATTTGGATGGACATATTATCTGAACATTAACTCATTGACCCCATGTGCAAAATGGGAAAAGGGGTAGAGGATGGATGGATGGATGGATAGATGGATGAACTCATCCACTCTCTTAATGTATAGTTGAAGTTCTAGTGCAATTGGCTATGTTTGTGCCTTAGAATTTACTCTGTAACTCAGTTTATATATTGGGAGCTGTGAAAGGGGTGTCATAGCAAGCTGTAAAATTGACATCTTTATTATTAATATTCATTTTAACATAAATAAAGTCTATCATAATTTGTCTAGATTCGTGCCTTGATATTGGGTTATCTGTTATGCTGTGTGAAGGCTGCCAGCCTAGCCAGATAGAATTTTATAGATAATTCTATCATTTGTAAATATTAATGTAAGACACAGGCTTGTTGTCTTAAATGGAAAAAACTGCTGTTAGATGTGGAACTGAAAAAAATGTAACAACAGTACACTCTGCTGGCAGAAAGCTGACCAAGTAAAGCATGTTGTGACCCTTTTATCTAAAGTCGGCTCCAGCCTGGCTAGATGAAGACATTCTTTCTTTTGTTTTAACCAAGAGTTAATTTACTAGATTTAAACATGCAAATGTATTTTTATTGCTCTGCTTCCTGACCAGCTTCAAGATAACACAAGGAGATGTTAAAAATGTAAATGTAGTTTCTGTTAGCCTGGGAACCCAGGGAAGTGTGAAGAATGATGTAATGGGAACCAGGAATGTGATTTTTAAAAACCGAGAGAATCAGAGACCATTAAGCATTTTTGTCTTGACCATCCAACTCATAGCACTGTCTTGCTCTATAAGTAAGTTTATCTTAGATTTGTGTTTTCTCTTAGAAATAGCTAGAAACCAGAAATATTAGACTAAGTGTTTTTCTGTGATGTCAGAAATGTACTACTGAATTATTTTAAGTATTTCTCTGTGATCTCTGAACTCTTGACTAGCTCTGTGTAGTAAGAAGTATTGTCTTGTGGTTTTAGTATTTATTATGAAATATTTTTAAACCTTTCAACTGTGGCTGTTTTGTGTAGAGCTAATTTAAGCTCTAGAGTACATTGCATATTTGTAGTGATTACTGTACCAAGTCACTCTAATATGCCTTGACTGTTTAGTTATACTATCAATTGGATAATAATATTGCACAGTAATAATTGGACACCCTTTTAAGAGCCTTTGAGTAGCTGATAAATATTAGCTGGGTAGTGGCAGTGATTTCTACCATATAGTCTGGGTAAAAGAGGAACAGCTGGAGAATCTGTGCCAGCCTTCCCCAGAAGTGTTTGTGTGGTTGTATAAACTCTGATCTCAAAGTGTGTGTGTGTCAGCTACTTGGGCAGGGACACGAAGCACTGGTTGGACAAAGAGGATGCTGGAGGTTTTGGCTTGCCCAGCTGGCTGAGATCTGGACCCTATAGCTGTGCCAGTGGGGAGTCTTACTGGGGACCTGGAGAGCAAGGGAGCGACCTTCCCCTTCTGACTGTGATCTCTGTATGCTCTTAAGGGAAATTGCACTTTACTGTGTGTATTTCTTATCCTATCCTCCTATATGAGATGCCCCATACTGGTGTTAGTAGTGAGGATTGAGGCTCTTTGATTGCTGGGCCAGGGCACGAACGTCACGTATTAATTGTTTGGTAGTGCTGGGATATCCACACCATATATTAATTGTTGGCAAATACTAATTGGTTTGTAGTGGTGTGGGTAGAGTGAATTCCTGTAGCTTGTGTACAGTGAGCTTTGAAGGTGTTTTGTACTGTAAATCAGCCACGCAGTGAATACTCAGAGTTCAGATCACAATTGTTTTATTTCTTTTGTTAGCTTAGTTAGTCAGGGTGAGCAGGCAGCATGTCAGCAGAGGAATATGGAAAACTGACAAGGAGCCAGCTGGCGGAGATGTGCCAGGCTAGGGGACTGGTGCATGGAAACCTGACTAAGGCAGACCTGATTGCAGCCTTGGTTACAGCTGCATCAGAAAACAGCAGCCAGGAGGACAATCAGACTGGCAGTGGAGATATAATACCCTCAGAGAATGGACAGCTCAACCTTTCTGCAGAGGACTTAAAAATCCATCTGGAGCTAAAGAGACTTGAGTTGGAGGCCAGGCGTGTGGAAACAGAAGCCACTGAGAGACTGAGGTATCTAGAGAGTGAGGACAATGAGAGACTGCGACATTTGCAGGCTGAGAAGAATGAGAAACTGTTACGTCTGGAAGCTGAGGAAAAGGAGAGGCAGAGACAGCATGAGAAGGAGATGCTGACTCTTCACCAGAGTCATGGAGTTAATGGGGGAGGGAGTAGCTGGACCGCAGAAGCACAACAGATCAGTAAATTTCTTCCACAGTTTAAAGAGGGGGATCATTTTGATAGTTTCATTCATATGTTTGAGAGGGTATGCAAACAGTATGGTGTTGACCAAAGGCTCTGGGTACAGTACCTGACCCCCTTACTCCATGGTAAAGCTGTAACTGTTTTTTCAAAAATGTCTGATGTTTTGGTTATACTGCTGTTAAAGATCATTTGTTAGAATTGTTTAAGCTAACACCTGAAACGTATAGGAAAAAGTTTCGTGAGCATAGACGCAAGGCAGATAAATGTGTGTGTGAATATGTTGCTGAACTGAGCACTTATTTCCATAGGTGGGTGAATGGATGTCAAGTCACCACTTTTGAAGGGCTGGCAGACCTTTTGGTGAGGGAACAAGCCCTTAGCACTTTGCCTGAGGACATGAGGATCTGGTTAGCTGATAGACAATGTGATACTTCAGATGAGTTGGGGAAGAAGGGAGACCTATACCTGGCAAGCAGGGCAGCCCTGCACAGGAAAGGGACCCCCAGTACTACTTATGGGTCTAAAGGAACCCATGGTGGGCAGCACAGACTGCCCCAACAGAAACCACCAGTAGCAGGGGAAGCCACTAGTCCAGGTACACATCTAGGGTCTAGAGTTAAATGGTTTGAATGCAATCAGTGGGGCCATGTGGCATACAGATGTCCACAGAGGCAAGGTGGGGAACAAAAGGTGAGGGAGCAAGTAAGTGGGAAAGACAAAATGCCAATAATAGGTTGTCTTGAGACAACATGGGCACTGAACTACCATCCTGCAGATATCCTGATAGGGAAGGATTTGGATGAGGCAGTACCATGTGCTTATGCAGTTACACGCAGTCAGGCTAGGAGACAAACATGTAGGTTTGGTAGCCTGGGGAGACCCAGACAGACTGCATACTTGCAGCCAGGACTGGTGAGGTGGTTACTTCAGGGGAAGAGCTACTCTGTAGCAGTGAGACGGAATGTGAGCCACAGCTATTTGTGGGTACTGATGTTCCCTTGGACAGAGTGACTGCAAAGGTATAGGTGAGTAGTAGTACCCAGGCTGACAGTGAGACACCACTGTCAGAGGATGCCAGACTTCCTGTGGAAGGGGAGCTGAGAAGGGTTACAAGGAGAGAGTTGAGACAGGCTCAGCTTTCAGACCCTACATTGCAAGGCCTGAGGCAGGTAGCTAGGAAGCCACCTGATTCTCAAGGAAAGGGGAAATCTGTATACTGGGACAAAGGGTTACTATACAGAGAGTGGACCCCTGAGGGAGGGCTAGAAGGTGAGAGAGTACAGCAGTTGGTAGTGCCTAGAGCCTGCTGTCTGGCGCTTCTAGCCATAGCCCATGATATTCCCTTTGCAGGTCATATGGGCATAAAATGTACCAAGACACATATTATGCAGAACTTCTATTGACCTGGAATTTCCAGAGATGTAACAGGGTACTGCAGGACCTGTGAGCATTGCCAAAAGGTAGGCAAGGCAGGAGACAAGGTGAGAGCTCATTTGATGCCTTTGCCTGTGATTGAGGAGCCATTTAAGAGGGTAGCTATGTATATTGTGGGTCCTCTGAGTACTCCAAGTTCTGCAGGGAAAAAGTATATCCTAGTGGTAGTGGATTAGGCTACATAATACCCTGAGGCCGTGGCTTTGTCCTTCATTGAGGTAGAGAAGGTGGCAAATGCTTTGTTAGAGATTTTCAGCAGGGTAGGTTTCCCAAAAGAAATACTGACTGACAGAGGTGCCAATTTCATGTCAGATCTGCTGGCTTGTCTGTGGAAGTCCTGTGGGGTGAAGCACATGAAGACCACCCCCTACCATCCCCAAACTAATGGTCTTGTTGAGAGGTTAAACTCTACAATCAAGTCCATGCTACGGGTATTTGCAGATCAGTTTAGGAGAGAGTGGGAGAAATAGTTGCCCCATCTGTTGTTTGCTTACAGAGAGGTTCCCCAGGAATCCACAGGTTTTTCACCCTTTGAGTTGCTTTATGAGCATAGGGTGAGGGGACCTCTAGATTTAATTTGAGATGAGTGAGTGGGAAGGTGAATGCGAGTCTCACAAGGAGTCTGTTGTGGCATACATCCTAAACCTCAGGAAAAGGCTCAGGAAACTCATGGGCTTGGCCCAGGAGAACCTGGCACAAGTCCAACAACAGAAAAAGGTGTGGTATGACAGGAATGCTCAAACTAGAGAGTATGCTGTGGGGCAGCAGGTAATGGTTCTCATTCCTGTCAGACACAACAAACTGCAAGCAGCTTGGGAGAGACACTACAAGGTGGTACGGAAGGTAAGTGATGTTAACTACATGGTGGAACTGCTAGGCAGAAGGCAGAGGCACAAATTGTACTATGTTAACATGATGAAACCTTACCATGATAGTGAGGCCCTTGTGCATAGCATTTGCAGTGGACTGCAGGAGGAGTCTGAGGGAGATCTGTGGACTGATCTTCTCAGTGAGGGTCAGGCTGACACCTCAGTGGAAGGAGTAGCAATGTTCCAGCAGCTATCTCCTACCCAGGTTTGAGAAATCCGAGCAGTGTTGCAGGAATTTGGGGACATATTCACTGGGAAACCAGGGTGCACTCACCTGGGGCAGCACCAGGTGGATACAGGACCCCAAAAGCCTATTAGGCAGGTCCCTTATAGAGTGCCTGAGAGAGTCAAACAGACTCTGAGGGAGGAGGTACAGGAGATGTTGGAACTAGGGGTGATTCAGGAGTCCAACAGTCCCTGGGCCTCCCCAGTGGTGCTGGTGCCAAAGAAGGATGGCAACACCAGGTTTTGTGTGGACTACAGGAAATTAAATTGATACACAGAGTCAGATGCTTACCCCATGCCTAGGACGGATGAGGCCCTAGAGCAGCTGACTGGGGCTAAGTATCTTACAACCATTGATCTTACCAATGGTTACTGGCAGGTGCTCTTAACTTCCAGTGCTAGAGAGAAATCAGACTTTGTGACTCCTTTTGGCTTGTATGAGTTCACAAAGATTCCCTTTGGGATGAAGAATGCCCCAGCAACTTTCAGAGGCTGATAGATTGTATCCTAGCAGGAGCAGGAGGGTTTGCCCTTGCTTACTTAGATGATATTGCCATTTACAGCCATTCCTGGCCAGAGCACCTTCAGCATGTCAAGGAGGTGCTGGGCAGACTACAGAGGGCAGGGTTGACCATTAAGCCAAGCAAATATCAGGTGGGTATGGCAGAGGTCTCCTACCTAGGACATAGAGTGGGGAGTTGTAAGATAAGGCCAGAACCTGCCAAAGTGAAAGCCGTTCAGGCATGGCCTGCACCTATTACTGAAAAGCTGGTGAGTGTATTTTTAGGGACAGCAGGGTACTAGTGAAAGTTCATCCCCAGTTATAGTACCATAGCTGCTCCCCTCACAGACCTGACAAGAAGAACAGGCCAGATAAGGTAGTGTGGACCCCAGCATGTGAGCAGGCATTGCAGAAGCTTAAAGAAGCTTTGGGAGGATTCCCTGTGTTAGCCAGTCCAGATTACAGCAAAGAATTTGTTGTGCAGGTGGATGCTTCGAACCATGGGGTGGAGGCTGTACTTAGCTAGATTCTTCAGAGGCAGAAGAGCAACTAGTGGTTTATCTCTGTCATAGGCGCCACCCCAGGGAGGAATGCTATGTAGCTGTAGAAAAGAAATGTCTATCCATAGTGTGGGCACTGCAGAAACTTCAGCCTTATCTGTATGGAAGGAAATTCACTGTTATGACAGATCACAACCCCCTAACATGGTTAAACAGAGCCAGCCAGCAAAATGCCAAGTTGATAAGATGGAGCCTAGGGTTGCAAGCATATGATACATCAGTGCAGCACTGCAGTGGGACTAGCAGTGCCAGTGCAGATGGGCTCTCAAGGCAGGGGATGGGGTAAGGTATACTCAGCTAGACCTAACTCTCTCAAGCAGTGTTTCCTCAAGGGTCACTTTAAAAATTAGCTTGAGTTCTCGGGGGGGGGGGGGTGGGATGTTGAGGCTGCCAGCCTATCCAGATAGAATATTATAGATAATTCTATCATTTGTAAATATTAATGTAAGACACAGGCTTGTTGTCTTAAATGGAAAAAAAAACTGCTGTTAGATGTGACACTGAAAAAATGTAACAACAGTACACTCTGCTGGCAGAAAGCTGACCAAGTAAAGCATGTTGTGACCCTTTGATCTAAAGTCGGCTCCAGCCTGGCTAGATGAAGACATTCTTTCTATTGTTTTAACCAAGAGTTAAATTGCTACATTTAAACATGCAAATGTATTTTTATTGCTCTGTTTCCTGACCAGCTGCAAGATAACACAAGGAGATGTTAACAATGTAAATGTAGTTTCTGTTAGCCTGGGAACTCAGGGAAATGTGAAAAATGATGTAATGGGAACCAGGACTGTGATTTTGAAAACAGAGAGAATCAGAGACCATTAAGCATTTTTGTCTTGACCATCCAACTCACAGCACTGTCTTGCTCTATAAGTAAGTTTATCTTAGATTTTTGTTTTCTCTTAGAAATAGCTAGAAACTAGAAAGATTAGACAAAGTGTTTTTCTGTGATGTCAGAACTGTACTACTGAATTATTTTAAGTATTTCTCTGTGATCTCTGAACTTCCGACTAGCACTGTGTAGTAAGAAGTATTGTCTTGTGTTTTTAGTATTTATTATTAAATATTTTTAAACCTTTCAGCTGTGGCTGTTTTGTGTAGAGATAATTTAAGCTCTAGAATACATTGCATATTTATAGTGATTACTGTACCAAGTCCCTCTAATATGCCTTGACTGTTTAGTTATACTACCAATTGGATAATAATATTGCACAGTAATAATTGGACACCCTTTTAAGGGCCTTTGAGTAGCTGATAAAAATTAGCTGGGTGGTGGCAGTGATTTCTACCATATAGTCTGGGTAAAAGGGGCACAGCTGGAGAACTTGTGCCAGCCTTCCCCAGAAGTGTCTGTGTGGTTGTATAAACTCTTATCTCAAAGTGTGTGTGTGTCAGCTACTTGGGCAGGGAAACGAAGCACTGGTTGGACAGAGAGGGTGCTGGAGGTTTTAGCTTGCCCAGCTGGCTGAGATCTGGACCCTATAGCTGAGCCAGTGGGGAGTCTTATTGGGGACCTGGAGAGCAAGGGAGCGACCTTCCTCAGACTGACTGTGATCTCTGTGTGCTCTTAAGGGAAATTGCACTTTACTGTGTGTATTTGTTATCCTTTCCTCCTATATGAGACATCCCTCACTGGTGTTAGTAGTGAGGATTGCTGCTCCTTGATTGCTGGGCCAGGGCAAGGGCGTCACATATTAATTTACATGCAGGTATAGACTCTGCCACCTATTTGCCTGTGTGTACATAGATGATAACTCTGTGGCTCATAATCTGTAGACTAGTTTCTGTTGCACAGCAGATTTCATTTGTTATCAATGACAGTCAGAAAAATAAAACTCTCAAACTGCATTCACAGATTTTTCATTTTTGCTTCTTTCTTTACCCCCACAGCCTGGATGATTGCTCCATCTACATCTATGGGAATGATCTCCCAAATCAAAAGACAGCAAGTTTGAAGTTATTTTGTAAAACCTTAAGGACATAATCTAAAAGTTTAGTTAACACTGAGTGTATTCTTGGCAGAGAGTAACATGCAGACCTATGTTAGTTTGAAGCAGAAAGTAAAACTACTAGTACTGCTGTAGCATTATCTGTCTCCTAGATCACAGAGCTGAATCTACTAGACAACAGTACTGGATGTCTGCAGAACGTGGCCAATTACATTCAAATATTGTGAGTTAGAGAATGGGTGACACGTACATCAGCACCCTAATTACAGAATAAATGTTCTCCAGCAGGGTGTTAATCTATAGGTAATTGCTGAAAAATGAGTCTGCAGCTTCATGGCAGCATACTAAACAGCCACGGAGCTCCGACTGAAAGTAACCTAATGGCCGCCATTATTTTACACTCACTAAGCAGCGCTTTTGCTGTTTAGTGAGGGTAAAACAACAACAACAAAAATATAGAAAAGTGTGTATGTGTGTGTGTTTATGTGTGTGTGTGAGTGTATGCATGAATGAGAGTGTGAGCGAGATCAATCAAGCCATTATTTTACACTCACTAAGCATGGCTTTTGCTGTTTAGCATGTGTAAATGAAAAAGAAACAAAAAAAGAAAGAAATTTGTGTGTGTTTGCATATGTGTGTATGTGTGTGTGTGTGTGTGTGTGTGTGTGTGTGTGTGTGTGTGTGTGTGTGTGTGTGTGTGTGTGTGTGTGTGTGTGTGTGATTTTGTGTGTGTGTGTGTGTTTCTGTGTGTCTGTGTCTGTGTGTGTGAGTATGTGTGTGTGTGTGTGTGTGTGTGTGTGTGTGTGTGTGTGTGTGTGTGTGTGTGTGTGTGTGTGTGTGTGTGTGATTGTGTGTGTGTGTGTGTATGTGTGTGTGTGTGTGTGTGTGTGTGTGTGTGTGTGTGTGTGTGTGTGTGTGTGTGTGTGTGTGTGTGTGTGTGTGTGTGTGTGTGTGTGTGTGTGTGTGTGTGTGTGTGTGTGTGTGATTGTGTGTGTGTGCATGTATGTGCATGTGTGTGCATGTGTGTATGTGAAGAGTAAGAGAGATCCAGTAGTGGCAACAGCAGTTAAGAGGTTTCCATACCTCTCAACCTCTTAGCTCAAGAAGTCTGCATAAAGCCTAGAATAAAGGGGGCACAAAGGCTCAAAAATAGGAACATATTTTAAATATTGCATTTATAAAATTACAAAGTTGCTTGAATTACAGGATTTGTCTTAGCATGCATTTTCTGAATGTAATAAAGTCTGAAACTCAAATGTATGTCATTATTTAGTGACTTCAATCCCCAATGACTGGCAACAAACCACTCATTTTAGGAGTAATGGACCAAAAAAAAAAATGAAGTAAATATCTGGATATTTTTAGAAAATGCTATATTTTGGAAGCAAAATACTCCCTCCAACACCATTTACATATACTACAACAAGTTTGAAACATTAGGCGGAAGAACTATTTTACATCAAAAATAAATAAGAAAAATAATATAGTAATAAAAAAGAAGTAAGTAAAATGCAGCAATTTTAAATATTGGCTACCCTCTAAGCACAATAATGCCCTCCAGTGTGTGTGTTACTGTGTAAATAATGCTCTTCCAGGGGTATAGAGGCCCTCCGTCTGTAGTGTCGGGCCTCATATCACCCCTGGGTCAGTGTTATTTACATAGTAACACACACCTGGTTGGGCATTACTGCTAGCTTACTGAACACTCAGAGTAGGGTGTCATCAAGTGCTGAGTGACAGAGTGGCTCCAAGAACAAATATGTGTCCTCCTGCTGGAATGTAATATTACAGTGACTTGTTCACAGATGAAAGACCAAGTGCAAGTGCGATGTCTAAATGGTTAGGGAGTGCGTCATCTCACTTTACAGCTTACCATGTAGAAATTCACATTCTTGTCTTGTAGATATTCTTTTCCTCTGACATAGCATCCCACCACTTAAGAGAAATAAATTTGTTTGCTCTCACTAACAAAAATGAATATCTCTATGCATTCTCTTTACAGCAGCATAAAGTTTACATATTTACATATTTTGTTGCTGCTGTGAAATGGCTACAAAATATTGTAGCCCAGGTGAAAAAAACACATTTACAAGATGAAGGGGCTGAAATGATGGAAGTCAGGTTGGAAAACTAACTCATCTCATGGCAGCAGTCTGAATTAATAAGCATAGTTCTTCTGTGAGTATGATTTACTGGCATCTGTCTTTCAGTTTTAGACACTTAGCATTTGGGCTTTAAAATCTAGGGTATCTGTTTAAAAGCAATAGTGTGGTGTGGAATGTCACATGTCTATCAGCCTACACATATCACTGCATTTCAGAACATTTTCTGCAAAATCAGCTTAAGAAGCATAACATAAACAAATGTAAATATTCTGTGAACAATAAAAGCTATTAAAATGCATGAATAGAAATCTTATTGGGAAGAAGTGTTCTCTACAAAGATAATAGTCAGTGCATTCATAGTTTTTCCATAAATACTGTAATATATTATAATGCACACAAACCCAGAATTATATTTTTTGACTAAACTTTAAAAACAAAGTATCATATATTGGAAACTGTACAACCTAGACATATACTGTTAGAACAATTTGTTAAACAGACATAAACGTTTACACGATAGCAGTAAATTCCCCGATTGCATGTTTGAGATATTTACAGAAATATGAAAACATATGCTTAATTTTATAGCAATATAAATAGCACTGAATATCTCTCAAGATGTGCTACTTACAGGAAATGACTGTTTTATTCAACAGCTTCTGAGATTTCACCTGATACCATGGAATAGTTTGTAAGTTAATTTGTTTTTGAAGTAATAAGTAATATGGAAATATTGCTTATTTTCATAATTACCAACAAAGAAATAGCAATATCTCCTGTATAGTGTGATATAAACTGGCATTGACAATTAATTTTCATGTCTTGTGTCATGGCATTTCATATCATACCCTCAACAGCACGTAGATGTTACGAACATATGAACATAAATGTGAAAATATGAATAGTGCATGACAAACAATGATTAATTCATCCACTGCAGGGCATCGTAGACTAACAATCTTAATGTCATTTTGTTAATAAGTCATTGCCCTTTCTAATATGGCTATTGTTAGCTGCTAAGTCACTTAGTTAAGGAAGCCAGGTCCAAAAACAGCCTGGATGTCGTAATGAACTTTGGGTTTTAATTGGATGTATACAAAAGGTACAAAATGTGCTGTAGGCTTGAATGAGTTACAGAGAAAGGAAGTATCTTTTGCAAAGCTAAAATATAAGCTAAGCATTAAATAATCTTTAATTACTTGGAGCATTTGCCTGTGATAAACAACAAAGAATTACCAGTCTGTATTAGTCTAACAAGGGTGAGCATACTTTTTTTGTATTTTATATTATTGACTTTAATACTACAGCTCATGTAAAATAAATTAATTATAAAAAAAAAAAATAAGACATTTTCTGCCTGCCACAGTATAAATGGCATCTCTGATGTCTGATTTGACAGGAGAGATGGAAAACTGTCACACTGGGAATATAAGAAGGATTCATGATGTTTACCATCTTAAGACTGTAAGCCATGCCATAGTAGACACAGTGGGCCAGATTCAGGAAGGCTTACACGGAGTTCAAGAGTAGTGTAAGCCTCCGTGTAAGCCTCCTGATTCAGGAACAGCCCAAATCTCCGTGTAAGAGACAGCTAACACGTCTCTTACACGGACTGGGCGTGGAAATGCTCAATACCTCATTTGCAGCTCAAAGATATGCAAATGAGGTATCTGAGCGATCCACGAAGCAGAAACCAGTCCATGTAACGGACGTGTTAGCTGCAGAAATGTACTCAGCTGACAACTGAGTACATTTCTGCAAAATTAAAAACGGAGCTATGTCAGCTCCAAATAAAGGGTGCATATGTTGCATTATGCATGCCAATGGCCAAATATGTGGCCATTGGCATGAAAAACTGTTGCAAAAATAAGTTATATAACTTTTTTTTTTTTCACGGGATTTTTGGGTTTAACTGCAGCGCACACCCGCGCAAACGGGGTGCGCTACCTAAAACTGAAAACTGAAGCTTATAAGCCCACAATTGTGGGATTTATGTATTACATGAATGTCAATGGAGGGACTTGCAGACCAAAAACAATATGGCCTCCGTTTAGTGGTTGTCAAGGGGGGGAAGCTCCGTGTAAGACATGTAACTAGTCATTACTAGGCAATCCTATGTAAATGAGGGTTACAATACTGAATCACACTGTCACATAGGTAATGAGCACTGTCTGAGTAGTGTAAGAGTTAGAGACGGGGGAGGAACAGAGTAAGAGGTAGGTGACATCATGGGGGGGAATGATAGCAATAAATGTACTAGATTGGAGGGCAATGTAAGGTAACAGATAACAGACAGACATCAGGGAGGGAGGTGTGTCCCAACAGAACACTAGGAAAGTCAAGAAATTGAGGGTATACGCTATCCCTACACTCAAACTTTCTTGAAATACGTGCATGCGCGCGTGTAAGGCAGGTTCAACATGTGGGAGCGTGTTGCAAACCGTTTACAACGGTTTGCGTGGGCATGCACGTGTGGAAGGCAGTGTGCGCGCATTTTAGCATGAATCAGCCTAGTTCACACCGTGTAAGGATGTGTGCGCGCGTGTAACACCGTGTAGCGATGTGTGCGCGAGTTTAAGTGACTGTGAGCGTGTTTAAGCTGGTGTGCACATTGCTCCCCCTCAGGAAACAGAAAGGAAACAGGAAACAACTAAAATCCAGGGAAACTGCCAGAAGATACTACTGGAGTTAATTGGTGGAAACAATTAGAAGCAGGCAATTACACAGGCAGACTAGAAGCCCAACCCAGCACTTAAAACACTGCAAAGAGCAGTGCAGGCTGTTTCTCACAACACATACTGCCAGAAACTAAGCTATCAGAATTGAAAACTGAAAAAAGCTGAACTCAGAGCAGAAATGCTAGGGGCTGCCATAGCTCTTATAATCAGGCATAGGCGAATTGCTGAGGGTGGTGACAATGCAGATGCTGACAGACAACCCAGAGTGAGGAGAAGGAGAAGAGTATACAGGCCCAGGGTCATCTACCATGGGTTACATGAGCTGGAGATAGTAGAGCTCTATATAGTGGACAGAGAGCTCCTGCAGCAGATTGTTGAGCTGTGCAGGCCATGCCTCACACACAGAACCAACAGAGGGGAACCCATCCCAGTGGAAACCAAGGTATGTGTTGGCCTAAGAATACTAGCAACAGGTACCTTCCAGAGACCAACTGGCGATATGATGGGGATATCACAGGCATCAGCCTCCAGGGTACTACACCAGTTCCTGGATGCCATGTCAGCACATGTCGGTGATCATGTATATTTCCCCAATGCCCGTGAGGTAATGGCCAGCAATATGCGTCTCTTCCAGCAAATAGCAGAATACCCTGAGGTACTGGGTGCTATAGACTGCACGCACATATGCATCAAAGCACCAGCAGGAGAGCGGGGTAGAGCCTACATTAACCGCAAGGGATACCCCTCCATCAACTGCCAGGTCGTGTGTGATGCCCAGGGCATAATAATGAATGTGTGTGCTGGCTGCCCTGGGAGCTACCACGATTCCCATATCTGGCATCTGACGCAGCTGTACCAATCATTTGCCAATGGGGACTTCCCACACAGACACCTAGTGGGGGATGCAGGTTATGCACTTGAGCCGTGGCTGATGACACCAATCAGAAATGCACACACACCTGAACAGGAACGCCATAATGAGGCACACGCACAAACACGTAATATCATAGAGCGTGTGTTTGGGCTGCTCAAGTCACGGTTCCGGTGTCTGGACACATCTGGTGGAGCCTTGCAGTACACACCAACTACATGTACCCAAATGATCATGATATGTGCTATGCTACATAATATGATCCTGGAAACAGCTGCAGCAGGACCAGCACAGGGCTGGGCCAAACATCCCCCCACCATTGCCAAGGCCACCACAGGCAGGGGGTGACTCAGAGGAGGAACAACCTGACCTTGTCCCAGTAGGCAGAAGGAGGCGTGCCCAGTATGCCCTGGCCTTGGCAAAGAGGCAATGCATAGCACATATGCTTGGTCAGTAGGAACACTGGGACTGATAACCGCTCTGACTCACTCATACAGTAACAGGGATGCCTAACATGACACAACCTGCTGCCAAACATGTACAGGGAGTGTAGTATGTGTATCCGACAGAGGTGGCCCTGCAGCACCACCTGAGGCATGAATGCCATGTGTTAAGTAATGTAATATCATGTACCACATGCACACCTGAGGACCCCAACTAACATCCACCCTCAAGAATCATAAACCACAAAAACACAAACCCACCTCATGGGTACCACAATGGATAGGAACCTAGATGTAATGCTACCCAATGCCAGAAGTATAAACATCAAGATGTGTGCAGTGTAAACACACACAGTATAGAGAATGTAGATATCAGTGCTGTAATAGAAAACAGGGTCAAAGCCCACATCAGCACCCTGACACTACCAGGTCACACGTCATACAGTGATGTACATGTGCAAAAACATGAAACAAGATACAAAATGAGGGTGACTAGCAATAAATAGCATGGATAACCACACACCCATGTTTGTACCACAACAAGAAGCAACATGGAATAGCCATGGTCAAAAACCAATGGCTAAAACTCACTACTACTATATAGCTTGCTGCAGACCACTGTCCTAATAGCAGGAACTGCCCCAGGCCTATGTGCATAGGTTCATAGGTTCATACTAGGCTATCTGCCCTAGGGCATTAATAAGCCTAGCCCAGAGTTTTGTGGCTTCTGCCACCCCTTCACGTTGATGGGTAATATGCCCATTATTTTGTTGTGCCTCTGTCAAGCAGTGATACTGAGGTTATCCCTGGGGTATACCTGCAATCTCCCATCCATTGGTCAAGATCTCACTTGAACGAAGCCAGTGAGGTGCTCAGCCTCACATGTACCAGGATGTTGTTCCACAGCATAGGGACTCTCTGGGTGATGAATCTGTCCCTCCAGCACATCCTATTAATATCTGTGTTGAGGTTTAGGTCTCCTGCCCTTGTAGTTCTGATGGATGTAGAGGTCTTGAGGTGAAGCATGTTCAATAATTCTGGGTTGGACATAGCCTTGTATGTCAGGCACAGGTCACCTCTGAGCAGACGGTAAGTGACTGAATACAGCTGGAATCCCTTCAGTAGGGCAGCATAAGAAATATGTTTGAGACCCTTTCACCTCCTGTTGAGGAATTTGTGGGCCCATCCAATTGCCGCAGGTGTTGGGTCAGATACATTCTGAATGGGGCATTGTATGCAATCATTGGTCTGATGAGTGATGAGTACAGGGGAACAATGACCTCCCTTGATCTAGATGTGAATCCCTGCATGATGAGGTGGCCAATGTAGCAGGCCTTCCAAAGTACCCTGGCAATGTGAGTGTCAAACAAAAGGTTACTGTCAACCTGTGTGCCCAGGTCCCTGATAACCTCCTCTGTGCTTAGAGGATTGCCACCTAGATGGGAAGTAGTGGTAACCTTGTTCTTCCTGAAGGGTATGGCTATGCATTGTTTAGTGTTTAATGTAAGGTCATGGCTGTGGCACCAGTTATCCATGTCTATGAGACCCTTCTGAAGGATGTCTGTGTCAGATGGGTTTCCAACTATGCTTCCCAGTTTGCAGTCATCGTCAAACTTTGTCAGCCATAATCCTCCTGTGTTTGCTCGTACTTCTGAAAAGTAGATGCTGAACAAATGTTGGCCCAGGACTGAGCCCTGTGGGACACCACTTGTGACAGCTCTGGAGTGTGACATGGCACCAGCAACTTTAACCCTGTGTGTTCCGTCACTTAGCTAGTTTGCAACCCATGCTGTGATGTACGGGTACACAATTAAGCTGGTGATGTTTTCAATGATACCTGAGTGGGGTATTGTGTCGAAAGCCTTTGCCAGGTCAAGGTAGGCTGTGTGGACTGCCTTGCCCACGTCAATGGCCTGGGTGACTGTTTTGAAAAAGTCAACCAAATTTAAAAGGCATGATCTGCCCTTGACAAAGACAAACTGGATTGTATCCAATGTCTGCAAGTCCCCTATGTCTTCATTTATAATTCCCATTATGATCCTCTCCATAGCTTAGCAGACCAGGCTTGTCAAGCTGATGGGATGGTAGTTTCTGGGGTTGGTGGAGGCACCTCCTTTGTGAAGTGGGTCCACCATTGCCGTATGCCACTCCTTGGGCACATATCCTGAGGTGAGGCTAAGATTAAACAGCTGCCCTAACTGTGGGTGTAATTACTCATTGAGTTCATGGAGCACACAACTGGGGACACCATCTGGTCCCATGGATAAAGTGTTTTCTGCCTTGGATAGAGCAGTTCCCACCCCAGCATTGGAGATGTTTGGGGGGCTACAATCCTCTGGTGTAGATACCCCTCCACTTGGGGGGAGGGGGGGAGGAATCTGCAATGAACCTGTCAGCCAGTATGTTGGCAATGTCTGTAGGTGCAGTGATATCTACATCATTCCGAACTAATTCTGAGCATATCTGGGAGTTCACTCCCAGGTTTCAAACATAGGCAAAAAAGGCCTCATGATTGTCCCTTGAGTCCTGAGTGGGTTTTCTCTCAAAACTTGCCTCGGATGATTGTATGGGGGAACCCAGTGTTTTACTCACAATGAGCAGGGGTGTCTTCCTCCCACGGATTATGCTCTATCTTGTAGTAGCTCCTTCCTTGTGTTGTAGAGCTTGTTTATGGCTAGGGTCCACCAGACTGGATGCTTGCCTGTGGTACAAAGAGTCTTTGTTTTGTTTGGGATTGCCTGATCCATGCAGTCCTGGAGGTGCTGGTAGAAGGCATTTCTAAGTGATACAGTGGCTTGGGTAATGGTGTCCGCTGGCTTGGGGGCTTGAAAGAGACCACACCAGTCCTTAGAAATGTGAAGTCGGCATTTGAGAAGGTCTTCGCTGTTTGTTTTCCCATCTGGGGTGTGGGTGGGATGTGGACTCCCACTGAGAGTAGTCCATGATCTGATCTCACCAATGATGGGTATACTTCTGGTGTTGAACAGTGTGACCCCATGTTCGTGATGATGAGTTCTAGTATGTTGCCTCCACTTGAGGGGATTGGGACCAGTTGTTCCATGGCATTTCAGTGTATGAACTCATGGAACCTTTGTGTTAGAGTGTTGTGGCATGATTAGTGATCCCAGTCTATATGTGGATAGTTGGAATCACCCAGTAGGATGGTGTTTGGAGATACATTTATCCCCTTCAGTGTTTGCAGGATAGCTGTGTGAGGTACCTGAGTTTGAGAGGGTGGCATGTAACATGCTACAAACTGCAGAGCAGTCTTGCCTACGGTCACTGGCACCTGGATGGTCTCCGATGCATCATGTGTTGCCACCAACAATGAGGTGAGGGTGTCCTTGATGAATATGGACACCCACCATCCTTATTGGTGTTGTCTGGATGCTGGTGCCGGAATGCATGATATGAGGTAACACCCGATAGTGCCGGGGTGCTGTCAGAAGCTGTGAACCAGGTTTCAGGCACAGCACAGACATCAATGTGCTACATACTGAGAAGGGCATAGAGTGTGTGCAGCTTGAGGTTGAGACCTCTGGCATTGAGCAGCAGTACCCTTAGTGTCCTTCCTTTACTGTGTTCTAGGGTGGTAGGTGTAGAATCTGAATCTTGCATAAAAAGGCACAATGGGGGTGGCAAGAGCATCATCCGAAATCCGAAGCCCAGGGTGACAGGTGCAAGCCGTCCCTTGCAAATCACCGTGGCCTGTCCAGCATGTCGTCCCAGGCAGACAGACATTGGACCCCCTTTGAATGACACCATAGTCTAAGCAAAATAATACAGCTGATCATCTTGTCTCTGTTTATGTGGCATCATACTTGGTGAAGGTAGGATACTGCTGAAGGTCAGGGTCATACCTGTGTGGCCTACATAATCAGAGGGATCCTCTATGTCTCTTTCCATGTAGTCCAGGGAGGTACATCTCAGGTCGTTCACACCAGCATGGATAATGACTGGGTCAGACCTGTACTTGCAGTTGAATGACCTGAGTGCTTGCATTATGTGGTGGATTCCAGTGCCCGATAGGCAGCTTACTGTGACCTCCTCCATACCCGATCTGGTGAGCGGGACGTCAGTGTGTCTGACTATGGAGTAACCATAGACAAGTGTGTCTGGCATTGTTTTTGGCCTTAAGGGCTGTGACTGTTTGGCACACCGACTCTGTGGTCAATGTGTTGCATGTGCTGTGCCCTGTGGAGGCAGTTGTGTGAGTGTCTGCTGTGGTGGCCACTACCATTCCGGTAGAATCCTGATCAGAGCCTCCGAGAGTGTCTCTGTGTGTCTATGTGTATGATCTTAAGTTGTGATAGTGCCATGTGAGACTGGATTTGTGATGTGTGTGTGGTTACCTTCACCTTCTCTCTGGTCTTGCTAGTCCTATGTTGAGAGAGCTCAGCCTCCACTTTGGCTATATAGTTGCATCTCTCACATGTATGTGTGTTTTATGGCAGAAGGAGAGGGTTGTCAGTGTACATGAGGCAAGTGTAACATTGCCTCAATATTCCCAGGTTCACCAGCTGAGCAGGAGAGGACACTAGCAACTGATCTCTAGACATGCTAGAAGGAATAGACAAAACAATGTTGGAATACAGGGAGATATCAAGCCCCCCAAACCACATCATACTGTTTGATTGACAATAGCTACACATACACCGGTGTTTCATAGTGTCATAGTCTACTACTAGCCTATCTGCCCTAGTGCATGTATAAGCCTAGCCATAGTGATGTGGCTATTGCCACCCCTTATACTGGTAATAAGTGTACAGAATAGATTCTGATGATTGTGCCTCTGACTTAGTAGTGACACAGTATGACCCCCTTACGTAATTGAATAACATGACTGTGCCTCTGTCTAGTCTGTGCCTCCATCTCAAATGCAGTTGTCCAGATGTCTCCTGAAGAGAGTCAGTGAGGGACTCTGTCAAACATGGACTGGGATACTCTGCTAGAGTGTGAGATGCCTCTGAGTTATGACTCTGTCCCTCCAGCATGTCCTATACATGTATGTGCTGAGGTTCAAATCCTCAGCTCTCATGGCTCTGGTGGATTTGGATTGCTTGCAGTGGAGCATGTCCACCAAATCCTGATTGGACATGGTCTTGTATGTCAGGCATAGGACACCTGTACGTATGCGGTATGACACTGAACAAAGCTGGATTTCCTCTATTCTGGAAGCATCTGACATGTGTTGAAGAACCCTGATCTTCATGGTAGGTACCTTTGGGGTGTCTCCAGCTGTTGCAATTGCTGGGTGAGGTACATACCATATGGGGCGTTGTATTCAATCATGGGCCTGATAAGGGAGAAGGATAGTGAAACAATGACCTCCTATGATCTTGATGGAAAACCCTCCATGATAAGGTGGGCAAGATAGAAAGTCTTCCTAACCACTTTGGCAACAGGGGTGTCAAAAGAGATGTCACTATCTACATGTGTCCCCAGGTGTCTGATTTGTTGTCTGTGCTCAGTGGGTTGCTGTCTATGTATTGATCTGTGGGTACTTTGTTCCTCCCAAAGGGGATGAATACACATCAGTTGCATTCAGTTTCAGGCCATGTGTCTGGCACCAGCTATCTGCCTTTGTGACGGCATTCTGTAGTATTTGTGTGCAGGCTGATGTATTCACTATGGTGCCTAGGTTGCAGTCATCTGCAAACTTTGTCAGCCACAACCCCCCTATGTTTGCTTTCACATCTGAAAAGTAAATACCAATTAAGAGGGGTCCCAGGACACATCCTTGTGGGACACCACCTGTGACTGGCTTCGAATCTGACAAGGCACCTGCAATGTTGACTTTATGGGTTCTGTTTCTTAGCCATTTTGCAACCTATCCTGTGACATATGCCGTTATATGTCAGCTGTTGAGCTTGGCTATGATGCCTGAGTGTGGTATTGTGTCACAGGCCTTAGCCAAGTGCAGGTAGGCTGTGTGGACTGCGTAGCCCTCATCGATGGCCCTACTGACAGTTTCATAGTAGTCAACTAGGTGCAAAAGGCAGGATCTGCCCTGTACAAAGCTGAACTAGGTGGGAACAAGGGTCCGTAGGTCAGTAATGTGTCTGTGTAAGAGCTCCATAATGACTCTCCCCATATCTTTGCAGACAAGGCTGGTTAAGCTTGTGTGGTGGTAGTTGCCATGGTCTGTGGAGGCATCTCCTCTGTGGAGTGGGACCACTGTTGCCGTACGCCACTGTTCAGGTACATATCCTGTAGCAAGACTAAGGTTAAATAGCAGTTGTATCAACGGGTCCAGCCCCTTCTGGAGTTCACATAGCATGCAACTGGAGATACCAGCAGGTCCCATGGATGCTGTGTACTTGTCTTTGCTGAGTGTGGCTCTCACATGGACAGCCAAGATGACAGTGAGGTTACATACAGCAGTGATAACTATCTTCTTTTGGGGGTGAGGGAGGGGGTAAATCACACTGAAGCTGTCCTCCGGAATGTTGCCAATATCTGTCAGGTCACTGGAATATATGTTGTTGTGTACCAACTCTGAGCATATCCGAGGGTTCACAACCAGGTGTCTGACATAACTGGAGAAATCAGTGTGGTTACCTTCATTGTCTTTGGTGATTTATGTCCCCAAGTTGACCTTGCATGTCTTTATGAGATAATGTAGCTTTCTACTAGTGCTGATCGCAGCTGTCTTCCCTTTTGGAGATGTAGCTCTGTCTTGCATTAGTAACCGTCATCTGTCATACAGTCTGTTTATGGCTGGGGTCCACCAGACAGGACACTTTCCCTTTGCGGAGACGGTCCTGTTTTTATATGTGATTGCATGGTCCATGCTGTCTGACATCTAGCTAAGGGGAGGTCATTGTGGTTCTGCAGTTATCTTTCATCAGCATTAGAAATTACCACAACAGCCCCTGTGGGGTGTACCTCATGCAGACACATCCAGCACCTGTAAAGTCCACAACAGTACCTCACCAGGAGTATGACAGAGCTGGAACACATGTAATGTGTAGTCTGATTACACAGAGTGCAGCTCCACACACTGCCATGCTGTCCACCCAGATGCAAGCTGTGCCTGATGTAGAAAGCCATGTCCAAGCTGGAATCAATGCACATGCTGCACCTTGTACAATCTGAATGGCAGGGAGCTATGCACATGAGGGACCTGAACCCCAGCACTGACATATATAGGACAGGCTGTACTGCATTATCCAAAACACAGAAGCCACCCCACACATGAGTAAACTACCAGTACAGGTTGTCCAGAGACACTCGTTGAGTCCCCTCAACAGGAATCCTAATGAGTGCATGGGAGATGGGAGGTTTACCCTGGGTATCAATGTTATGTCACAGGTAGACAGAGGCACAGTATACTAAACAAGACATATGTCATGGCAAACATCACTTACAATGTGTTGATGGACAAACACACTCTCCGACTAGCATTAGAAATGGCCTAGGGCACATCGGTAGTGTTCGCCAATGTACACCCATGTTGTGGAATACACTACCGATGTTGGATGAGGCTGTTGTAAGTAGTTCACATCTGAACATAATGCAACATGGTCAGATAGGTTCATAGGTACATAGGTTTATACTAGGCTATCTTCCCTAAGGCAGGTATAAGCCTAGCACAGAGTTCATTGGCATACACCACCCCTTATATGGAAACAGTACTGTGCCCATTATTGTGTCATGCCTCTCTCCAGCAGTGACACCGTGACGATCCCCGGGTTAAACGTATGACCTTCCATCCACAGGTCAAGATACCTCTTGAACACAGCCAGCAAGGTGCTCTGCCTCACATGGACCGGGATTGTATTACACAGCATAGGGAGTCTCTGGGTGATAACTTCATCCCTCCAACATGTCCAACATACAACCCTGCTAAGGTGTAAGTCACCTGCACTAGTGGTTCAGGTGGATCTGCCGATTCTGAGGTGGAGCATGTCCATTAATCCCTGTTTGGACATGGCCTCGCATGTCAGGCACATGTCACCTCTAAGCAGACGGTATGTGAGTGAATAGAGTGGGAGTGTCTTCAATCTGGCAGCATATGACAGCTGTTGGGGTTCCTTGATCCTTTAGGTGGGGACATTCAGGGTGTCTGCAATTGCTGCAGATGTTGGGTGACATACAGCCAGAATAGGGCATTTGACTCGATCACCGGTCTGATAAGTGAAGAGTACAGGGGAACAATGACCCACTAGATCTGGATGTGAATCCCATCCTGAGCAGGTGGGCAATGTAGAAGGTCTTTCTAGCCACTTTAGCAATGTGAGTCTCAGAAGAACGGCGACTGTCAACCTGGGTCCCCAGGTCCATGATAACCTCCTCTGTGCTTAGAGGATTGCCACCTATATGGTAGCTTGGGGTCACCTTGCTTTTCCTGAAGGGTATGTCTACACATGTTGTGCACTTTGACTTCAGGCCATGGCCCTGGCACCAGCTATCAGTTACTGTGAGTCCCTTCTGAAGGATATCCGTGTGTGATGCACTGTCCACCATGGTGCCCAGTGTGCAGTCATCTGCAAACATTGTCAGCCAAAGTCCTCCCATGTTGGCCTGTACTTCTGGGAAGTACATGACAAACAATGGGGGCCAAGGACTGAGCCCTGTGTGACACCACCTGTGACCAGCCTGGAGTCTAAGATAGTGCCAGCAACTCTAACCCTGTGGGTCCCGTCCTTAAGCCAGTTTGCAACCCATCTTGTGACATATGGGTTTACATTTCAGTTGTTAGGGTTTTCCACAATACCTGAGTGGGGTATTGTGTTGAAAGTGTTTGCAAGGCCAAGGTAGGCTGTATGGACTGCCTTTCCCCAACAATGGCCTAAGTGACCAATTTGAAGATGTCAACCCAGTACAAAAGGCATGATCTGCCCCTGACCAAGCCAAAATGGGATGGGTACAATGTCTGCATGTCCCCTATATCTTTGTTTATGAGCTCAATTATGATCCTCTCCATAGATTTGCAGACTACACTTGTTAAGCTTATGGGGCAGTAATTACCAGGGTCTGTAGAGGCACTGCCTTTGTGCAGATGTGCACAACTGGACCCTAACCAGGCTGTTGTGCACACTATGGAAATGTAAAGCGGTGATAGGACTAAAGCCCAGGATACTGACCACCACAGTGAAAGTACTGAAACACTACACTATACAGTGCTACAGTGTTAGGTCAGTATGAACGGATGTTGACAATTGTGTGCAAAGTATCCCATGCAAAACCTGCAGGCACAGTATACTCCCTGTTTTGTTCACACAAAAAGCATTCGGACAGTAACTACACAACATGGCATAGAACACACAACCATAAACTGGAGGTATTTGTTGAAGGTCACACTCATCCACAAATGTGATGGGCTGCAGAGTTCAACATATGTAAAACCCACACTGGGCATGCTCACACACTTAGATAAATGAGACATCTTTCACACAACATGCCATGGGAAGGCTGAACTGGGCATGCTCACACACTTGGTCCAAATGTTACTCCTAGCAACTGTGAAAACACACCAGAGGATGCTCATTCCCCTTTCTAGACACTGATCATGTGAGCACCCTATAAGTATATCGGAGAAAAGAAATCTCTCCGTAATCCGAATAGCGCGCTCTGCAAATGCGTCCGTTTCTAGTGTCATAACATAGTTAGGTAGGGGTTTGAATCCAGCAGGTGGCAAGTGTGTGTGAAGGGGGGTAAGTGTGTATGAAAGAAGCATCCCTTTTGGCAACTGGGAAAATACACCACAGGATGATCATTCCACTTTCTAAACTCTGATGATGTCAGCACCCTATAAGTATATCAGGGGAAAAAAAAACTCCCAGTAATTCGAATAGCGCGCTCTGCTAATGCGTCTGTCTGTAGTGTCATAACATAGCTAGGTAGGGGTTTGAATCCAGCAGGTGGCAAGTGTGTGTGAAGGGGGGTAAGTGTGTATGAAAGAAATATCCCTTTTGGCAACTGGGAAAATACACCACAGGATGATCATTCCACTTTCTAAACTATGATGATGTCAGCACCCTATAAGTATATCAGGGGAAAGGAACCCTCCCAGTAATCTGAATAGCGCACTCTGCTAATGCGTCCATCTCTAGTGTCATAACATAGTTAGGTAGGGGTTTGAATCCAGCAGGTGGCAAGTGTGTGTGAAGGGGGGTAAGTGTGTGTGTATGAAAGAAACATCCCTTTTGGCAACTGGGAAAATACACCACAGGATGATCATTCCACTTTCTAAACTCTGATGATGTCAGCACCCTATAAGTATATCAGGGGAAAGGAAACCTCCCAGTAATCCGAATAGCATGCTCTGCTAATGCGTCCGTCTGTAGTGTCAGAACATAGTTAGGTAGGGGTTTGAATCCAGCAGGTGGCAAGTGTGTGTGAAGGGGGTAAGTGTGTGTGTATGAAAGAAACATCCCTTTTGGCAACTGGGAAAATACACCACAGGATGATCATTCCACTTTCTAAACTCTGATAGCACCCTATAAGTATATCAGGGGAAAGGAAACCTCCCAATAATCCGAATAGCGCGCTCTGCTAATGCGTCCGTCTCTAGTGTCATAACATAGTTAGGTAGGGGTTTGAATCCAGCAGGTGGCAAGTGTGTGTGTATGAAAGAAGCATCCCTTTTGGCAACTGGGAAAATACACCACAGGATGATCATTCCACTTTCTAAACTCTGATGATGTCAGCACCCTATAAGTATATCAGGGGAAAGGGAACCTCCCAGTAATGCGAATAGCGCGCTGTGTTAATGCGTCCGTCTCTAGTGTCATAACATAGTTAGGTAGGGGTTTGAATCCAGCAGGTGGCAAGTGTGTGTAAAGGGGGGGAAGTGTAAGTATGTATGAAAAAAACATCCCTTTTGGCAACTGGGAAAACACACCACAGGATGCACATACCCCTTTCTAAACGATATCACAATTATGTATGGCTTTTGATTACAGACATGCCACGTGTGTTTTGCACACACTGAATGCCCATGTGTGTGGGTTGTCACTCACAATAATGCAAGACGTTGATTAAACCAGTTATGGCAATGCACACATGATGTATGTGTGTACCAAATACACATATGTACCTGTGACCTTCAATAGTTACCATGTGTGATGCCTGCCGCATGCGCACTGGCAGTTAGCTTGTGGGAGCGCCGCGCAAATGGTGTGCGCTAGGGTAAACCTTAATTGGCTAGTGACACACATGTTCAGCTTAGCACAGCTGGTTGCAAACAGTTTCAGCCTGTTAAACCGGTGCTTAGCAACGGGCACGCAGTTTGCAGCTTTTTAAACACTACTCAGCTACGGGCAGTCTGTCTCACAGCAGCTTAGCTAAGAGTACATTTCTGACTATTTTTATTCTTGTGTTACTTCAAAATATATCCTCCATTTCATTGCATTTTACAAAAGGGAATACTTTTACATTTGTACAATACTGTCAGGGGGCGTTTTAGTGCTTATTTACAAAAAAAAAAAAGGTTGTTGTGGGGGCTCGAACCCTGCCTGCCTACTCTTAGGCCAGCAACTCTACCGCTAAGCTATTATTTCTTGGCTTGCTTTGCATATTTAGTTCTTATATCCTTTTCCACTGACTGCTAACTGTAATTGCGCTAGTAGCACACCCGCGCACACAAGCGCACACAGTAGCAAACATTTACGGGGTTTAAAAAAAAAAGGTTTTAAGTTAGTTTTATAACATCTCTTCACTTTATACACTGATGGTCTGTCGGGGCATGTGTTGTGTAGTGTGTTTATTCACATTTCCATGGCCTCTCTCGTGGCTGTTTACTTTCAGCCATTCTAGTCTTCTGGGGGCGTGTCCGCTTGCAGGGCTTAGCCTACAGACACGCTTCTACTCTCTTACACGGACCGTGTAAGAGTTACTAGTGTGATTCAGCATGCCTCATGCACCTCATGCATATGCATGACATGCTGACATCACACCATTTAACTGCAGCCTCCGTGTAAGAGTTATAACTCTTACACGGAGGCTTCCTGAATCTGGCCCAGTATTTTTCCTGTCCTACCTGTGTCACGGGCATGATGACTCAGGGGCTGTACATATATGTGGCACACCCCTTGGTATTGTCCACAGACATGTGACTTTTGTGTTGTTTACTCTGCTATATCCTGTATAATGGTATGTGTAGTTGTTACCATGGTATTGAAGAGAGCTATGTCATACATTATCATTGTTGCATGTGTACATACACCTACACCCCAGTAGGATGTTTGGTGAGATGCATCTAAGAATCTGCACACCCCAAATGAAAGGTTAGAGTAAAATATAGATGTACACCATGTGTTGTTGTTTGTCCTTGTGCATGTATAATGTTCTGGATGAGTCCCGGTACTTCTAGAAGAATCTGTATGCAGGGTTGTCATAATAATACTCCATTACAAGGTCTCAGTGGCGATTCTATACTAAATACACATTATCAAGTTCATAATGAAGACAATATGCAGTTTTGTGCACACTTTGCACATCTGACAGCCTGAGGAGTATTGCACAGCTTTCTATTTGGTAATTGTGTTGTGTTGTGTTGTGTTGATTTCTAGAAAAGGAAATACTGTATTGTTTTCCCCCTCAGGTACAGTATAAGTTTTAAGTAATGAGCTCACAGCTTTGTACTTCCTGAACATGTAGTGAATTTTCTCTTGCATTTAGATTTAAATTCAAGCAAATGTTTTATTGATTACATCAGTTTTATTCTGCTTCCTTCCAGTGCTTTAAAATCATTTCAGCTAAGCGTATCTGAGAAACAGACCTGCAGATGCCCACATTTATTTTTATTATTTACATCATTTGTTTAGCAGGAAAGTCCAACTGGGTAAAAAAAAAAAATTCAGTGGAAGCACAGGGAGAAAAGCATCATAGAGACTACAAATACAACCTGAAACAATAATGCATTTCTAATCTGACAGTGGAGAACTTGTTTCTGTTTGTGTGTGGTTCTAGTGACAGGTACGTAAAACCTCAACAACAGATATGCTGTGTCCACTTCCACTCGGAAGGCAACTTTAAGGAGTTATGGGTTGGTATAATGGTTAAGGTTTTTACTTCAGATTTACAAGGTGCAGGGTTGGATTCTCACCTTTGAAAGGGAAATTGGCTAGGCTTAAAATGTCCCACAAGGTAGTTAGCCTAGTACATACCTATGCACCTATTTTATACAGGTTGGGGGTTGGTATAATCATGGGTTGGGGGCTTGGTATAACGGTCAAGACATTTACCTCACAGACACAAAGTACATAGTCTGATTTTCATCTTTGGAAGAGAAATTGGATAGTCTTAAAATGGCGTACAAGGGGAAATTAAATTAATACTTACCCATGAAGTGATTAAGACTAGATTAATAATGTTTAAGGGGTTGGGAGCTGGCATAGTAGTTAAGGTGTTTACCTCACAGACACAGGGTACAGGATGTGATTCTCATTTTTGAGGGAAGTTTGCTAGACTTATAATGGCCTACAAGGGCAGCTAGCCCAGTACTTACTTATGAACCTATAAACCTATAATGAATGGCATTAAATGCACAGTTATTTACAAATTATTTTTGTATTATTGCTTTCATGCTTATTATAGTGGTGGAAATGTCAAGAATTTTTCAGGTGGACAGAGATTAAAAAATGAACGCTGAATTTATTAATACATTCTATTACGTGTAGTTAGGGAGGTTTGTGGCCATATACACACAACAGGAAGGAAGTGAATAATTTAGTATTCATTACATATTGTGCTTGTATGAAAAAAGTGACACTACAATAGATAGTAGTGTAATACTGTTATTCTACTAGTGCAAGAGAAGAACTGAGGTGAAGCAGAGTGTCAAAGACAGATAAAAATTAAGGGTGTAAAGAACTGGAAAATGAATGACCTGGTAAGGAAAAGGTTTTAAGATAGGGAATACTGAGGAACAAAAGTTTTTAAATTAGTGAGAAAAGTAGCTTTGTACAGAGATATTAGAGATGGGGTATGGATAGTTACAATATTTGCAGGTAGTTTAGTAGAATCATATAAATTGAAAACATATGCTCCAGTTTAGTTAACAGGCGTCAGTCAGAAATAATATTTATGTTGTTAGAGATTACCCAGGGGATGAGCAAGAGCAAAGCCAAGAATCTCGCAGGTGTTTCTTGAGATCAGTTTTGAGGGCTCACCCATAATGTTCTCAAATTATTACTGATCAAGGACTCAGATGTGCTTTGTGCACCCTTTTAAATTTCTTATGGTCTCAAAATCTAAATACCTCAAATCCCAATGCCCTTATCACTCTTGTAAATATCATTTGGTCTCAAACCTCAAATAGCTTACATACCAATGCCCTTACACCTTTGTCCTTTATTGCTCAACTGTCCATGCTAAGGAAAATATCCAGAATCATTTACTTGTGAGAAAGATGATATTTCTATTACCAGCTTACTCTACCCATATTTCTAGATGAATTAATTTGTTATAATGGAGTGAGCTGATTTGCCTTTCTTGCCTTTACATAAAAAAGATAATTATCATAGTGTATGAATGTCTACATAAAAATGATAAGGACTTTCCTTACTGGACCAGTAGAAATCATTAGAGTAAAAATATACAAAGCGTCTAAAGGGTATAAACTGAGAAATATGTCTCTAAGACTAGATTTATGAGGCTAACAAATAGACAATATTTAATGGAAAACTGTCAGGAATGCACTCAAACCATGAGGGTAATTTTATAAAAAAGAGACAGTGTTAAAGAAAAAGCTTGGTCACAGTAGTGGCAGATGTTAGTGTAAGAGGGCTAAAGGGAGCAGAACAAGCAACTTAGGAGTTATTGTAATTACATGCACACAGGCTGATGGAGAAAAATACAAAAAATGTTTGTAATGTTTCTATGGTGTTATTCTTTAAATAAAATAATGCTGCATGTTATTTAAGGATCAACTGAAATAATTGTGACTGACTGAATACTGGTTATCAACTTACATACAATTGCTAGAAACCTCACATTCCAAGTGATGTTGACATTATAGGCATTCACTCTTTTGTGATTTTAAAAAAGATTTTACTGAAGGAAGTACTTATTGCAGGAAATTACTGAAACATACAGTTAACCAGAATGACCCAATGTTCTTTACTATAGAATATGACACTGGGGATGGATTCATTGGTGACAAAAGCTTTATTCCATTTTAACAATACAGCTGTGGTTTAAGAGTTTTCTTGTCTGCAATGGTGACTTAAAGGGATAAAGTCCTGGCTAAGGCCCAGGTGACCTGACATTTTATAGACTTTCAGGTGCTTGACAGAGCATGCAGGGAGGATGTGTGTGTTCATCCTGAAGGAGAGGGAGAAGAGAGGTGCACATGTTTGGAGCACACTAGTGTGGTTTGATTTCTTAGGTGAATATAGAGAAAGAAAAACAAGGTGCTGCCTGATGGGATGTGCGGGGCATCCTGCTGACCTCAGCCCCTTGTAGAAGTGAGGGGCGGTTCATCTCTGACTCCCATTCATGTTCCGTTCTCAGGGTATTACATGGTCTGTGCAGGAGTGTGGAATTAGTAAGAAAAAGGTTTACTATTGTTTTGGCAATTGCTACAATGTTGAATCACTAAGTAAAACAACCAGGTCACAAGATGAGAATGCCAAGGCTACTTCTTTGAACAATGTTGAACATTGAATATCCTGACCTACCCAGACACAGGAACAAGTGCTAACATTTGTCCAGAATGGGGGCAAGTCTGGATGTTCAAACAAGTAGTTCTCTGTATTCTCATCTTGTGACCTTCTGGTCAAGTTATTTAGTGATTCCACATTGTGGCAATCACTAAAACAATAGTAAACCTAAGATAAACCCTCCGCAACAACAGTTTGTTGCTGTTGCAGGATCCTGAAGTCACTTCACCTACTCCAGACAGGAGATGAAGTCTACATCACATGGGATCACCCATTACCAACAGTCTAAAAGATAAATGCTAGAAAACCAGATATAGTGGTCCATAAAAAGAAGACAAAAGTAACATTGATCATTAAAATCTCCACACCCAGTGACTACAGTGTCTTGCATACAGAGAGACACAAAGTCATAAAATATCAGGATTTGCAGGCAAAAATAAGAGCAATGTGGAAGAAAGATACCCAGACACTTCCAATAGTAGTATGAGCAATGGGTCTTATAAAAAAGAATCTATAGTTGTATTTAGATATGTTGCCAATATGTGTAACCCCATACGGATTGGAGAAGGAGTCATTACTGGGCACATTGTGGGTGCTGCGAAGAGCACTTTTGGCTGACATCAAGGATTGAAACAATGCTAATTTCATGAACTTTATTCATACTTTGACTTAGGAATAGGGTCCATTCCCATCATGGTATTAGAAACCCAAAAGATATGGAGAAATTAAAATGGGATTGGGGTTAGCCTGGGTGAGACAAAGGCAGGTCTAGTAGATCCATTGAACAAAGAGACAAACTGGGAGCAAGTGATGGTACATTGTAGTGAGTCAAAAAGAAACAAAAACATGATGTCCTTATTTGTATTTCTCAACTGCGGTGGTGGTGTTGCGGTAGCGTTGTCGCCTCATAGCAAGATGTTGTCCTGTTTGATTCTCAGCTAGAGCGTCTTCTGTGTGGAGGCATACATGAATGGGGCATGCCTTCGTTGAAGGTTGTGCATCAGGGCTGGTAACCCGGTATGTAAAAATCCACTACCAATCATTAGCGGACTGTAGTTCCGCTGTGGCGACCCCTACCCAGGAAAAGCCGAAAGACATAAACATTTACAGACCTGAAGAACACTTTAAAACATTAAAAAAGAATCCCCTTAGACAATACTATACTTATATACAGATAAATAAATTGCATGATTGATTTATTTCACTGAATGCAATAAAATCATAAGATGATAGGATCATAGGATTTACTAGGCTGATGGTCCTGGGGGCCTTACAAGCCTAGCTAGGAGTTTATCCCCAGAAAAGAACCCCCAGTCAGCACCTGTCACCCCTGTCAATAAGGGACAAAGGTGGAGCCCATGGGGCAAATTTGTGGTTTCCCATCCACTCATCAAGAGTGCGCTCGAAGAGGGTCAGCGAGGTACTCTGTTTGACATGTATGGAAAGTCTATTCTAGATAGGGGCAGCCTCTGGGAGAAAAAGCTGTCTCTCCGGCAGGTTTTGTTGATGTCACATATTAGACTTAGGCATATTAAGCGGGTAATGCGTGAGAAGTTAGACTTACGGATATGGAGCATCTCTAGTAGGGCAGGGTCTGATATTGCCTTGTAGGCGAGACACAGCTCACCTCTGAGCAATCTTTATGATACTGTGTAGAGTGATAGTGATTTGAGCCTGTCCACATAGGACATATGTTGGAGGCCATGGATTCTCTTGGTGAAGTATTTCTGTGGCCTTTCCAGTTGATGCCGATGTTTGGAAAGGTACATACCAAACGGGGCGCTGTACTCAATTACTGGTCTAATGAGGGAGGAGTATAGAGAGGTAATAACCTCCTTTTTCTGGATGCAATCCCTTTACTTATGAGATGAACCAAGTAAAAGGCTTTTCTGGCCACTGCTGCCACATGATGGTAAAACGTGAGATTGTTGTCAAC
Source organism: Protopterus annectens (assembly GCF_019279795.1). Classification (NCBI taxonomy): domain Eukaryota; kingdom Metazoa; phylum Chordata; order Ceratodontiformes; family Protopteridae; genus Protopterus; species Protopterus annectens. Next base: position 60,642,809 of record NC_056729.1, on the reverse strand, counting down.
CTGAGTACCCAGGTCTCTCACCACAGGTTGTGTGCTTAGGGGGTTGCCGTTGATGTGGTTATCAGTAGGGGGCCATGTTTTTGCCGAATGGTGTGATAATGCATTTTTTTTTTAACCTAAGGCCATAACTTTGGCACCAGTTATTTGTAGCTGTGAGACCCTCTTGCAATATGTTACCATCATTTGAGGAGTCAATGACAGCACCCAACTTACAGTCATCCGCAAACTTGGTCAGCCACAGGCCCTTTGTCTTTGCCTGGTCTTCTGAGAAGTAGATGCCAAACAGTAGGGGTCTGCTGTCAGAGGTGGTGGCACCTATTTTGACCTTGAGGGTCCTATCAGTGAGCCAGTTGGCCACCCACCTGATGAGATAGGGATTTATGCCAAGTTGTGTTAGCTTTCCGATGATGCCTGTGTAGCGGATTGTGTCAAAGGTCTTGGCCAAGTCATGGTAAGCTGTGTGTACTGACTTTCCCCTCATCCAGGGCCTTGGTGACAGTCTCAAAGAAGTCAACCAGGTTCACTAGGCAAGATCTGTCTCTGACAAATCCAAACTGGGTAGGGTCAAGTGGTTGGTGATTTCCCATGTCTTTGATTATGAGATCCATAATAATATGCTCCATGGCTTTACAGCTCAGACTTGTCAAGCTAATGGGGCGATAATTTCCCGAGTCAGTAGTGGCACCATCTTCATACAAGGGGATGACAATGGCAGTTCTCCACGCTGCTGGAATGAAGCCTGTAATTAGGCTGTGATTGAATAGGGTACCCAATGGTGAAGCTAGTTCTTGCTGGAGATGGTGCAGAATACAGCCTGGGATACTATCAGGTCCCATGGAAGCTGTGTTCTTTGCCTTGGATAGGGCCTTTAACACTTGATCTACAGAGATATGAGTTGTGGAACAAGTATCGAGGATGTCGAATGTTAATAATGTTAAGTTATATATTGAATGTACTCTTTTGAACTGTTTTACAAGTATTTTAAACATGCACTCCTTTAACGTTATATGCAGTCATAAAGCTAAACTATAATAAAATGACAACTTTCTGTGAAAATAAAGAAATGTTCAGATTCCAATATATATTATTTTCTTTTCATGTATTCTGTAGTATGGTGTTATGGAATAGAATTAGCCTTCCAGTGGGAAAAGCATAATTAGAGGATATATGGTTCCAAGGGTTGCCTTAGGTTCCAGTGAATAAGATGGGCTCCATCTCTAAACCTGCATGATTACTAGTTTACACACACAATACATTAAATGTTTTGCAGATTTCTTTTGCCAGTATCTCTGTCTATGAATTTATATTTCAGTGTATTCCCCTTTGCTCTATCATTATATTTCTAAAATTTGTGCTGTTCAGTCTTACATTGTACCTTGTACTGCAAATGCATTTGACATAGTATGTTTGATGATAACTGGATTTACTGTAACATTTTTCTCTTTCTTTCACCTAATGATAGCTATCTATAGAAATAAGCTAAAACAATTTCTTCAGTTATACCAATATTTTGTATTGCAGTTACTGTCTGATATTTTGATTATTTTAACAATAATAATAATAATATAATGTGGTATAGTATTATAATCTATGTGATATATGGTGACATTTCATATAAGATGTATCGTTATAATTTTCAATCTGTCTCATGCCAGACCAACTCTGAAAAATGTCCTTCTTGGATCAGGACACCAATTCAGTTATAAAACTAAAAGAAAAGGAAAGAAAAGAAATAAGGGAAAACATTTTCATGTATTAAACTATTGTATGAATTAAACAAGTGTATTTAAATTACAGAAGTCAACTTGGCATGACAGAACCTTCCAGAAGAGGGGCAACTTTTGTACCACCTCACATGCAATGTAGTATTACTGTGACTGTGATAACTTTAACTGTCCAGTCAGAGGGTTAATGCTTTGACATGTGAAGATTACTGATTTTTTTCATCCTCTGGTACCACTATGTAATATATTTCTTAGACTGCTGTAAATGTATGAATGAACTGTTATTACAATGTATGATGTTTGCTCCACTGGCTTCATTTGGCCAAAAAAGGATTAATAATACTTAATATTTTTTTTATCAGATTAGCAGAAATCAGATTCAGATGTCTGCGGGGCATATTTTTCACACAGACCAGATGAAGCAATGTAATTAGCTTGTCAGAGGCTAATACACTGACCCCAGCTCAGAAGCATGAAAATCCCTGCAGGATGTAAGAAATCGAGAAAAACGTGCCTCTTCTGAAAGCTGAGTGTGCAAATGTCAAGCATGCTCATTTTATTTTCTAAAAGCTGTTACAACACAATGTCAGATATTAATAGCTTAGAGTTGTGAACTTTTCTAATCTGTTTGCCAGATGCAAGTCCACTGTAACTTTCACTTGAATTTGACAGTTTTAACTGAATTACTATTAATCTGTGATGATGTGTGTGTGTTGTACCCTTTGTAAATCAGTGAATGCCAAAAGGCTATAACTGATTCAAAAAGTCACTGGTAATATTAAAGGATAGCTCTGCTAAGTGCTGTTATCTCACAGAGGTGCTGGGATGTTCTAAGAAATATTTATAGTGACTATGGTGCTACTAAACATGGACCAGCTTCTCTGTATTAAAAACGTATTATGTATACTTTTTAACACAGCAGCCATTTTACAAAGACATACTGGTGAGAACAGATGTCACACCAATGAAGGCTTTACACCTATTACATGTTTTTATCTTCCTTGTAAGATGCACTTGTCTCTTGCCATATACTGGAGAACAGCATGTCAGGTACATACTAATGTACAGCAGGCTTTCTCACCTCAGTGTGGGTGTTATTTCCACAGCCTAGACCAGACTGCACTTAACTTAAAGAGTTACAGCTGATGGAAATTGTTTCTTATAACTGATGTCATACTGTCATATTCTATTACAATCTGATCACAAAATATCAGATTCAGAGCATAACTACAGTACTTTAATATCACTATACATAATATGGGTATAACTCATACTGCACTGACATGGAGAGTGAGCAGACACTAGACATAACTGTCCCTTAATGTCTTATTGCAAATGTGGAATGAAGGGCATATGGCTACCAGTCTGACTTTCTAATGTAAATCTATTGTGCAGACAACTGCTTTAGGTGATTCCTGAGATGTGTGTGTGTGTGTGTGTGTGTGTGTGTGTGTGTGTGTGTGTGTGTCCGAGCCCATTTTGCCTAGTGGTAATATTACAGAAAGGCTTATTTAAGGTATGATGCAGGGTTAGGGTTAGGGGCAGGGGCAGAGGTAGGGTTAGGGTTAGCACACATCAGTAAGGCAGTGCAGGGAGTAAAGAAGGTACAACTGGATACTTGTATTTTTGCCAAGTTTTAGAGAAGTTAAGCCTTGACAAGTGCACTCAGTATTAATTTCTGTGACTTCTGACTCTTCTTTTAGCTGATGTCTGGGGAATTTCCTATGGACAGATTGTGTAAATGGTGCATTGTGATGGGGTAGCACAATGGTGCAGTAGTTAACATTGTCACCTCACAGCAAGAGGTTCTCTGGTTCGATTCTTGGCTGGGGTGCCTTCTGTGTGGAGTTTGCATGTTCTCCCTGTGTTTGCGTGGGTTTCCTCCGGGTACTCCGGTTTCCTCCCACATTCCAAAGACATGCATCTGGAGCATTTCTCCCCGGGCCCCTGCTGAAAACAGGCTCTATGGAACCTAGTCAGACTTTCCTGGTCAACAAATGTTAAATAAATAAATAAATAAATATTGTATGCATGAGATGCATAAGTTTAATGTTATGTAAGGATATTAGTGTAGTCAAGTTTGATTGCAGTAGTACAGTAAGTAAGCAGGAACTAGGAGAGAAAAGGACATCTCAGTGTCCAAAGCTCCAGAGAACTGATAATCTAATTATAGTACCCTGTGTCAGCTTTGGAATAGGCAGAAACAGTTTCAGAAGGCAGACTCTTAGAGCTGACAGAGGAATCAGCTTGTAGGTTGAAGTCAGTCAAGCTCTTCTGATTGTTTCTGCTGCAGCACAATAAATCAGAGGGCTACACAACAACTGAGGAGGTTAAGAAAGGGATGTGACAAACAGAATTATAGTTATGAAGAAACTGAGACTGCATGTATTGAAAGAATCTAGGCATTAGAACTAGAGTTAAACAGAATAAACGTGAGAGTGGACCAGGCTGAAAATCATTCCAGGCATGGTAATGTGATAAAAATGGGCATTCCCAAGAATGTGTCAGACAAGACTAATGGACTTCTTTAAGGATAAAATACTGAAAAGTCTTCACCCTCTACCATGGTTAGGTACTCAACTAGAGTGCATTCACAGCACATGGACAGTCGAGGAGACAGAATCACAGTTATGCCATGTCTAACCTACACTCCTCCAAAGAAAATGCAATAAAAACACTTAAAAGAAGGAATATGTCTCCAGATGTGGATACTGCAAGAAAATGTCCCCAAAACATTTTAACTGACCAGAATTTTACATGAATGGTTTTAAAAGTATTTGTGTTGTACTCAAATACAGAGAAGTCTCCTATTATTACCCCACTGGCCTTCTGTTGGAGGTAGAGGAGAATTTTAAATCGATCAACAAAAGAGGTAAGGCTTCTCTGTACAGGAACGCATGGATTCAGGCTTAGATCAGAGATATGCCCATGTCCTGAGGTAAATGGAATGATGATGGACTGACCTGATGATAGGATAAAACCATCAATCAGATGGCCTCACCTGTAAAACACCATGTGGATAAAGAGTGGGATGTAAGAATGTTAGGACATAATATGGTGCTGTTTAGATGAACAAGACTCCTGGGAGAGATGCACCATAAAGAACTTAGAATGTAAACAGAAAAGGAGGCTAGTGGGAAGGTGCAAAGCATTTCTGAGAAGAACTAGTACCATGAATATTTGTAAAAGAAGAGAATAGAGGTGGGAGTGCTACAACAAGAGAGAGATTGATCAGCCAAAAGCCATGGAAATGATAAGGACCTGATAAGGACTAGGGGTGTTAGCTGGAAGAGGAAGAGTTGGGAAACAACAGTAAGAAGTAAAAGATTAATGTAGGCATCTGATGAAGAGTATGGACAACAACTAAACTGCAAATAATACACTGGGCTAATGGAGCTAGAGAGGAGAGGAAGAGAGAGATAGAGGAGGATAGTTTGCAGCAGATAGATGTTACATCAGGATGTTCCAGGAGGGCTTATTTAGAAAAATACTTGTGTACTGCCAAGTACTCCTCACTGATTTTTTCTTTGAAGAAAACTCTATCTGTCTGCTAAGGTCTAACCCACTCCATTCACCCTCGCTATCACTCGCTTCTCTCCCCTACCCTATCACCAATTCTCATCCACCCTCATTACAATTACATTGCTTTTAACTTTCTGAATCCAGAAAAAAATGTAATCTCTACTTCTTGTCCTCATTTCTCATACCTGTCACAACTTACCTTCTCTTAAATCCCTCAAAGTAGTGTAGCTAGGGTAGGGAGAGAGGGGCAACTACCCTGGGCACAAAGTCTTGGGGGAGTGATCAGTCAATCTCAACCTGTCTTAATGCAATATCAGCTTTTAAAAGCTGGTATTGCATCTGTGGTCAAACCTAAGCACAGTAGCACTCTGTGTGTAGCCTAAACTAAAATCTGAGCACAGTAGCACTATGTGTGTAGCCTAAACTAAAACCTGAGCACAGTAGCACTCTGTGTGTAGCCTAAACTAAAATCTGAGCACTGTAGCATTCTGTGTGTAGCCTAAACTAAAACCTGAGCACAGTAGCACTCTGTGTGTAGCTTAAACTAAAACATGAGCACAGTAGCACTCTGTGTGTAGCTTAAACTACACCCTGCGCAATGTAGCACTTGGTGCAGGTGAGTTATAAACTGCAGCAACTGATGTTATTATTTTAAAATAAAATACGTTGAAGAAGGGTGGGGTGCAGGGCACAGAAATGGGACCTGAATGACTGGGTGGGGGTGAGGGTTGTGCATCTGGCCATCTGATTGGTATGTCAGAAGAAGGAAATTCTGTTTTTCTTTTTGCTGTTTAATGAAGAGCTTGGGGAAGCATAGAGCGTTTGGTAGAAGATGAGAGGTAGGGCACTGGTTCATAGTATTGGCCCATGGCGCTGACTGAACCAGCTATGCTTCTGATCCCTCACTCCATTCTCTACTGAACTTTGATGAAAACATCTATTTTTTCTGTTACCTCAATGACTTATGTCTCTCCAGCCACCTCCATCCCATAAACTTCCACCTTTTACCACCCTCTGGCTCCAGCTACCAATACTGCTAGGTATCTTACTCAACACACCTATATGCCTCCTAACAATAACAAAACCTAAACCTGTTACCTATGTCACTCATCAAATCTAATGTTGGCAACTTCAATAGGGCTCCTGCCAATAACTATATATTTCTCATGTGATCATTGTGCCTATGTAATGCCGTATACTGATGTCAAATTACAAACTCTAGTTATGTATTATATCTGCCATTATCTGTGTAATTATGTATTATATGTTATATATGCCATCATCAATGTAACAATGTATTGATTTTCTGCCAATATCTGTTAAATTATGTTTTAGATTTCTAAAGTCGTAATCACTTTAACTATGGATGTAAATAATTTCCTGGAGCTTTTTTTCCCGGGCTTCATTTGAAAATGGGCTTTGTCCAGTTAGACTTTCTCTGTAAGCAAAGACAAATAAATAAATAAGTAAAAAAATAAACAAACAAATAAATAAATGAATGAATTAAAGAGAGGTGTGATAAAGCATAGAGAAGATACTGCAGCAATAGTGTAGCAATGATGATGAAGTGAGGCTTTAACAGTGAGATGGTGATGAATTTAACACCATATTTAATTTTATCATTAATTAGAAGAGACTGAACATTCAGCTAATATTGTAAGATAGTCGTTTCCCATGTTTCTCTGTTATTTATATGTCTGTAGTTTATGCAAAAAAAGCATACAGAGAGGAAGACGAGGTGAGCAGGATGTAGTTTTGTAATCACAGGAGTGGAGAACACATTTTTAGTGGAATTGTCTATTTTTCCTGCTTCCAGTAGTAGCTACATGCGTTTTTTTCCTTTGTTTTCTTAATAAATATATTCAAATTTAGTAAAAGAATTATAAAAAGATTGCAGCTTAGATATAAAGGCAAGTACAGAAGTGTATCTTGCACAAGTGGTTAGTATCTCAGCATAAACTCATCCCTATTGCTCACACACATGAAAAGGATGTTGAGAATAAAAAGTACGATTTATTAAACCTTGTGGTAAGGTGGGTCAGGAGGACACACTATCATCTGTCCGATGAGGTGTCCCCTTGTCACAGGAGTTCTGTTAATGTGTCCGTTACATGGAGAGGTGAGAGTGGACACTTTCATCATCTGTCTGGGCCATGAGGCTGGGTAACAGAAACTAAGAGCAAGTATCAGGATAAACACAGCTCTAGGATTTACTGTACATGATGGCAGTCGATTTTCTGTGCCTACATATGAACCAAGCTTAAGGCATAAGTCAGGAGCAGAGATTATTGAGATTGTTACAAGTACTACTTAAAGCCAGAAAAACACAGTTACATAAGCTAACACACACACATTTATATATATACAGTAAGTTAATGTATCAGCCCTCACAAAAGTTACAATTGTTAGCTCAACTTTTAATTATTTTTAATTTAAAAGGTAAAATTTCAATATCAAACTACAGTTAACTTTTTACTACCTAATGTACGCTCTCCCTGATGAAGGAGCGGCAGACAGGCTACCTTCCTATCTGCCCCGAAAGCGCCGGACATCTCAGAATCTTTCTCAGAACCAAGCTTGCTTCCATTGTTCTACAGATGGTAGTGGCAAGTCTAAATTTAGAACTATAGTCAGTAACCCCAGAGTTTTACAGTTCAATTTTAATTTTAAATTTAATTTTAATTTTAAATTTTATTTAAATTTTTTATTTTTATTTTTTATTATTATTTTTTATTTTTTGGTTACATTTACATTTAAATTTAAGTTTTAGTACAGTTTTTTTCAAACATAGGTATAATCGTGACAAAGCAAAAGGCTCCAACGCATTGCTAGAGGTTAGGAATGGCACATATGAACAAGTAGCTGGTTAATAAAAAGGAACTAAATAAGAGGAATGAGATGCTTCCAACCAGGTCCGTCTTCACCTTGTAGGCCTACTAAGGCCACACCCCCAACTAGTCACTTCTCATTGGACATCTCTCAACCACGCCCCCTCCACAGGAGCATAAAAGCAGCACAGCAACAGCTCTCAGGTCATTCTGACCAGCGCTTTTCAAAACACAAATCGGCCCTTCTCAGAGCTCACAGAAATCTGTATCAGCTTCGGTAAGACCAGCCGGAGGCACAGACACAGCTTCGGTGAACCAAACAAAACAGTTCTTTTTAGAACTACTGCATCTGCCCGAAAGGGCATTCTAAACACAAAACAGCTCTTCTCAGAGCTCATAGAGATCTGTAACAGCTCTATATAAAGCTCCAGCTGCCCACAGGGCTAAAGCAGCTCTTTTTAGATCTAGCTCCACCACCGACTACACGTAGAAATCTGTTCACCGTTTAGGATCAAGAGTGAAAGGCTTTGTAAAATTGGTTATTCCTTCCCTCCGGGCAGGCATCACTCAGGATCGAAAACCCAAGAGGTCCACACCTATTTTTCTGGTTTTATATATATATATATATATATATATATATATATCGATAGATATAAATGTATGAACAACAAAAACAAACCCAACTGCAGCAACCAAACGAAACTGTAAAACTGTAAAATTCCCCAAAGCAGGCAGAAGACAGCTCGATATGCTGCTAAATCAAAAAACTTGATGAACCAGCAAGTAATCGTACCAAAAAACTTTATTGCAGAGAAATAAAGTTAGTGCTTTCACGGTAATACCATACCGCTTCTTTAGACAAACATGAATGGGGACAGAATAACTTGTATACAAATGACATCATCTCAAACTGCTTAACAGCCAATAAAACAAACTTTCATGCAGCCACATTCTCAGCTTAAGGCATATGAAGTAGATAATATTTACTGGCATAAAATCTAATAAAAAGTAAAGATAAAAACATTAACACAAGTAAATAAAACATGAAAAATATTCATAAATATATAAACAAACAACAATAAATGCCCTACAGCCATTTATTCCTTAATACAGGCTTAATGGGGACATGATCATTCAACCCCATAGGTAGGTGTGCCCCCAGCCTCAAGATCCACTCCAACTCAACCACCTCAGTACGAGTCACTATATCACCACCTCGCAGACCTGTGCTGATCACACATAATACCTGAAAAACAAAGTTGTGTTCAGGGCCAGTAGACAAAACATGTTTCGCTAAGGCACTAAAATCATATTGCTTCTTCATGCAATACACATGGTCTCTAATTCTTTCTTTTAAATTCCTGTTGGTCTTGCCAACAGAGAATTTATAACAGCACTGACAATGTGCTAAATAAACCACATTCCTGGTGGAGCAATCAGCAGATGCCGTCATCTTCCACAAGTAGCCCGTGACAGGGTGCCTAAAGAACCTAGACTCATCTATAAACTGACAAAAATTGCATTTATGACATTTAGATGTACCCATCAAAACTTGGGATCCAGACATGACATGTCTAGGAAAACATAACTGTTGCCTTAAATTACTGTGGTTCTTATATACAAATCTAGGGCCATCTGCTAATATATCGGAATATCTGCTGTCAGTCTGTAAAATATGCCAGTTCCTGGTAACTATATCTTTCACCATATTTACACAATGGGAAAATTTCAAAACAATGGGAGGACAACAATACCTATGAGGTGATCTAATTGATTGCCTATACAGAGCAGAAAAATATGGACATGCTCTACTATCACGCTTGTTGGTTATTGTGGCACAAGCTTGATCAACTTCTACTTGGATGTAACCCCTGATGACAAACTCTTTCTTCAAATCTGACAAACTTCCTTCAAAGTCAGAAGTAGTACATGACAACCTTGACACCCTGAAGGCTTGACCTCTCACAATGTTCCCAAATATATGTTGTGGATGCATACTCCGCCTATGGAGATATGACGGTCTATAACAGTCCTTCCTATGCATCCTGGTCAGTGTTTTGCCATTCTCCAGCCGGATGTTTACATCCAATAAATCAACAGTGACTTGGGAACAAGTGAGGGTAAATTTAAAAAAAATTACTACTATTATTTAAAGAATGAAAAAATAAATCAAGCTCTTGCTTGTTGCCTTTCCAACCAATAAACATGTCATCAACAAAACGTCTATATATGGCAATATGACCTCTATGTTGTCCCAATACATGATGGAATTCCCATTCCAACATCACCAAATTGGCTTAAGAATTAGCACAGCTGGTCCCCATAGCTACGCCAGATTGTTGCCAGTAACATTTATCCTGAAATATAAAGATATTGTGTTCAAGGACCAGCTCTAGAAGCATGCACAAGAAGTCAATATGCTTCAGGTCAAATTTATTACTCCTAGCCAAAACTACCCTGACCATGCTAATGCCTTCATGGTTGGGAATGCACGTAAACAGGGATACAACATCTATCATCACTAAAAATTGAATATCTGAAACATCCCCCTCACTGGTCACATTATATAAATCTCTCAAAAAGTTTTCAGTATCTTTCAATATAACTTCACTCATGTCAAGAGCTACTCAAAGTTGTTTGTCCAAATAAATGGACATAGCCTGAGTCAACCAACCACTCCCAGCTACAATCGGTCTAAACTGTGGGAGTGTAGGGTGTTTGTGGATCTTGGGTAAGCCATGAATCTGAGGAATAACAGGAAATTCAGTAATAAAGTAATCAAATAGTTCCTTGGTAAGTAGACCTAGATTAAAGCATTCAAGTAAACAATTATTTGTTCTGTTCTTCATCACACTCACAATATCAGCTTCCACACTAATATATGTATTAGTATCAGACAACATCTGATTCATCATATCATAATAATATCCAGAATCTAAAATTACTACACAGCCATCTTTGTCTGCCAGGCAGATAGCTATATTTTCATTCTTAATGAAATCATTCAAGGCTTGTTGCTCAAATCTAGTCAGATTATTACAACTTGTCATCTGTATTCTATTAATGACTTCATATATTTCTCACAAACTGTGAGGAAGACATTAAGTGCTGGTGTAAAAGCTGGTGTAAAAACACTGGTTTTCCTAAAAACCTTAAATTCAGGATCCTGCCTCTCAGAAATATTAGGTCCATCATCAAAAAACATACGTAAAGACAAATTACGTGCAAACAACCGTAAATGAATCATACAGTCAACAAAATCCACTTTATCTGTGGGTATAAATGATAACCCTTTTGACAATACTGACAATTCATGCTGTGTTAAAACATGTCTGGAAATATTACAAACTAAGTTCTGGCTCCCATCCCCCACATCTTTTTCAAGGAACGGTTCTGTTGGACAGAAGGGGGTTCTTTGCGTTTCTGTCCTTTCTGTTTCATTGTCGAAAGAGTATTTCCTCCCTGTATGAATAGGGAAGGGCAGAATTGGAAAATCCAGCTGAGACTGTGGGGGCAGTATCTTCTTTCTAACCACTGGAGCCAAGTCATTGTGGGTAGCTGGTTCAGTACTTTTGGTAACACCAGGACAGTCCATCATTGGTGTGGAATACACTGAACTCAGAGGCTCCGGTGAAGTCAATTCAGTGCATAAATTCCCACCCATGTTCATGGTATCCGGGGGCTCAACAATAGCCCCCTGCACAGGGGCTGAAACTGAAGTGGATGATGCCAAAATCCACTTGTCAGTACGATTAGCAGTATGCTGTGTTCTAGGCCATGCAAAGACGTGCTGGTTATGAAAATCATTGATGTCCCGAACCAGCTTTTTCTTCTTCACATTTAGGAGACATTGTTCATATGCATTCATTTTTTCTATGATGTCATTTAGAAAAATATCTGAAGCATCCAGTCCCAAACATTGTGTCAGCTCACACCTAATCTGTTTGGATGATTCAGCCTCAACAGGTGAGAAGTACTCGATCAAAACTTTCAAATAGGCTCAACCCGTGTCCAAATTGATCTTCTGCCAACTGGCCAAAAGATCTGGATACGTGTTCCCATAGGTAGGCATGTTCAAGACACGCAGGCCTCGGGGTATAACATGATGTTCCAAACAAGCCTCAAGGTGGAATCGTTGGCGCTGTAACCTTTTAAACTTGTATAAATTATTCTCAAGATTTTTTCTCACCTCACGAGCCTTATTGTCCATGGTACACACATCATTCTGATCAGTGTCCAGTTGCAAATTCCCCATGCACAGAGTATTTTGGTGAATATTCAAAAAATTATGTAGTCTGTTCATTACAGGCAGATTTCCCAAATCTGAAGCGTGTTCTGCCATAGCTGCAAACAGTATGAACAACAAAAACAAACCCAACTACAGCAACCAAACAAAACTGTTAAGATAATGTCATTTGTATACAAGTTATTCTGTCCCCATTCATGTTTGTCTGAAGAAGCGGTATGGTATTAACGTGAAAGCGCTAACTTTCTTTCTCTGCAATAACGTTTTTTGGTACGATTACTTGCTAGTTCATCGAGTTTTTGGATTTAGCTGCATATCGAGCTGTCTTCTGCCTACTTTGGGGAATTTTACAGATATAAATCTATATATAGGTAGATAGATACAGACACATTTATATATATAAATGATTCTGTTAATTATGACAACCTCAGATTCTAAAATATAATGTTTTCTTTCTCTAGATTTACAGATCAATTAAACACTTCATCTGCATCATGTATTACATGAGCACTTGAAGGACACCTTGATTTGAAAGAATCAGTGATCAGCTGCACAGTTAGTCTGAACGTTCTTGTCATAGAACATTGGCACAATGGCTTTTGACAGTTAGAAAGAGTGGGGTGCATCTCCTTTGGTCCATTTTAGCTATAGCAAGAAAAATAGGCACAAAGAAATGGTAATGTAAAACTACTCTTTCTTTCACTGAATTCATTAATTTAGCGAAAAATGTCCGTAAAAAGAATTGACAACTGCCAAAATGAGAACTTTGAGTATTACTCACCAATTTAGATTTTTGGTCAAAATTAAGTGAGTTACTTGATAAATTTTAATGATTTAGTTTTCTATTTTTTTTTAATGGAAAAACAGGTTTTGGTAGTCAGAAATGATTAGCATTCCAGAATTCATTGTTCCAGGGTAGTTAAGCTCAGTATTAAGTTACTAATTATAGGGACAGAGGAATTCACTGCAATTAAGCACTTGAACCCTTGCTCTTAGGTCATCATCAGTTTATATTTAATAATCCAATAATATAAATATAAGAATGCATGTCAGAATTAGAAGGAAAGATTAACACATATGAGTTAAGTAAATATAATAAGCAGAAAGCAAGACTTAGTTTATTGCAGTACAAGTCACACAATTTAAATTAAAGTGTTAATTTACAGTATTACTTTAAAATGCAACAGCTTGGTCTGATCTATAGCAGAGCAGGCAGGCAGAAAAGCAAATCATTATATATTTTTATCAAATGAATGAGTGATCCATATGGACTATATAGTCAGGTGAAATTCTGTTCCCAGGATCACCTTAACTTCAGTATGTAACAGCAGTAAAATTTGATCTATAGCAAATGACAATCAGCAAAGTCTATGTAAGACAGAGCATCTCAGTAATACACAGAAACTCCTTACAGTTATAATATTTAAATAACAACGAAGAAATTAAGCAATACATTTTGCTTACCTTTATGACAAAGTCAAACTAGGTAGAATCAAAATTTCATCAAAAAAAGCAAACAATTTTAGCTGAAGCAGAGAGGAGAAGAGTATGTAGCTGCAGTTGTGATAATTTTAAGCTACACAATGGCTAGAACATATAGAAATATCATTCTGTCGCTGTGAAGAAAAAACAGAAATAACTATATAGCTCAAATACCAGTGCAGGGCGATGCATGGTATAGTGATTGGTGCTGCTGCCTGACAATGCTTGTTTGTCCAATTTGTCTTTTGGTTGGGATGCCCTCTTAGAAGAGTCTGCATGTTCTCCTTGGGTCTATGTGAGTTTTGCTGGATGCCCTGATTTCCTCTCACATCATTCCATAGGTAAAATGGCCACCCCTAAAGTGCCCATAGGTGTGTGCTTTGTGTGATAATCAACAAGTGTGTGTCTTGTTATGGTTACTGTCATGATGAACCCACTTAGTGCTGGGATAAGCTGCATTTCCCCTGTGGTCCTATAATTTGTCTGCCTGTATTTTGCAGGGTCTCCTGACAAGCTGGTAGCAAACACAGAAAATAATGATCTTAAGATTGTAAATGGGCATTTGCCTGAAAGAAAGGTATTGTGGGTGGGCATAAGTCCACACCCCTGTGTGAGGGATTACATCCTGCACTCTTCCAGCTGCATATTCAAATCATGTTTAAGGTCATCATTACTTGGAGTAAAGAGAAATACTTTAACAAAAATGAACTATTTAACTTCCTCCTTTCACTGGTGACTTCACAGTAGAAAAGAAAAACACTTTTTGAAATACAGTGCTTAATGTTCTAAGATTTTATCACTTATGTTTTGATTGAAGGACCATTTGCAATTGCAGAACTTTTTAAAAGCCTGTGAAATTTAGCAGCAGCTTAGAAAAACCTCAGGTTAGAAAGTGAGTCCTATGACTTTATGAAAATACCTTCTGATATGAGGCTGAATATGTGGTCTGCTAATCATATAAAATGACTGCCCCCTTCTCACATACTGTAACAGTAGTGAAGATAATTATACATGGGGAGGGGTGCCGCTGATGTCTTCTATCGGGAAATGAGTGAGTGAGCAAAGTGTCACACAGAGAAACTTAAAAACTGTACTTTTGTGAATCTGCAAAACTGCCCTTATGATCAGTTCACCTAATGGCATTGGGAATAACAAAATAAATCTTCACAATTAAACCTATATCATACCCCTCAACCTCTTAGCACAAAAATCTGGACAAATCCAAACAAAATGGGGGAACAAAACCCTCAAAATACAGACAAATTTTAAATATTACACTGACAGACTTGAACAGTTGCTAGAATGAAAGATTTTGTTCCACCTTACATTTTCTGAAGGATATGAAGTCTGAAACTCAAATGCCTGTCATTATTTAGTGAATTCAGGCCTCACTTGCCACAAAAATCCAGAAAATGACAAATTTTATGAGGAACAGACCAAAAACATGAGTCAAAGATCTGGACATTCTGCGAAAATCTGGACAGTTGAGAGGTATGACCTATATCCATTTGGAAAAGCATTCTGGTTTTGTTTTAGGAATTTTGGACTTATCATTACTGCTTTGCCCGGATGATTTTAACACATTAACTGAGTGTGTTTTACACAAAACAGTTAGAAGTATGTCCACATAGCCAAGTTTGTTGTGGTGTCCAAATATCCTTTAAAACCAAAGGTAGGAGCAGAATATGACACTTGTACTTTCTTTTTATGCACTTGTTTTAGGAAATATTTAGCTTTAAGTAGGGTGCTATCCTAAAAAATGCTAAACAGTATGAAGTAGAGCTCTTTATAGTATGTGTTCTCTGCTCTTACTGTAGTTTTCTTACTTCTTCTAGACCGACCTACAGACACCGTCTAGGGCAGTACAGAGTGATAGAACAGGGTTCTATATAGTAAATGTGTGTACTGATTCAAACGTAATCCTGCAGCCCCTGCACCTGACTTTTATGTTCTGTGCTGTGTGAGGGTCTACTACTGCTGCTGCTGTTTTGGACACTCAGACCATGGATTTTAACACTATTGCCCATTGTTAGAATAGGTAGTTAGTTGCTATAACATGTTACATTAAAGTTCAATAAAGATGAATGAACATGTCTCGTAATATGTATAAAAAACTGACATAAAGCATATTAAAGCATACTTTTATCTACTAAATAGGACTTCATCAGAGCACTAAAGAAAAAAGTACAGTGATATGATAAAGTCCTAATAAATGTAAAAGTGTGGCTTGCTAAATCCAGTATCAGTTTGTCACGTAGGTAATGGGCCATTTTTTAATTCTATTTGCCTTAGTATGCATCATAGTTTCATTCACTCCATTAGGTATTAGCTATCTTCCCTGTGTTTGTGTTCCGGTAATGATGACTACACTGGAAACACTTGTTGTTTCATAATTTGTAAGAGCAAATTCTAGTTCAGCGTCATTAGATCAAAAAGTGGTAGTCACAGAATTGATTTGTTCAGCTAAAAGTGATTGTTTATCATGGTAACATTCTGGAGAACAGACGAGAGAGGCAAGTAGCAGTTTATTTATAGGTGTTGTGTATTCCTGATGCAGCAGTTCAGTAACAAAAGTCTCTTGTAAGCATAAAAGGCAGCTTCAGGTAATCACACTGATCCATTGTTCTGTGATCGCTGTTGCCACTGTATGTCAGCCAGCTGTTCTATTAGACCTTTTCCTATACTGGTGGTGGTACATATGCCCTGGTACTGAATATGACGAACATAACTGCATAACACATAGGAAGAAGTCTTGATAAAGTCTTATTACATGAGTAGTAAAGTGAATTACACACATTAGTTTTAAGAGAGTAACTACAATGAATGACAAATATATTTTATGAATGTATATTAAAGGTTAACAGCAGAAAAAATGTATAAAAACTGTATAATTTCTTCTACCCATTAATACTGAGTGAGAATTATGCCCTAATCCATGTCACTTTCCACATTTGTGCTGTCGATTTCAGGAAAATGAAAATACTATTTGCCAACTGCAGGTATTATGTAGTGAGTTATAATTAGTTTTAATTTGGCCAGTGTTGCAAACATATAGCATATGTATATGTATGCAGACATATATACCGAAACACACACACACACACACACACACATATATGTGTGTGTGTGTGTGTGTGTGTGTGTGTGTGTGCACACATAATTATGTGCATGTATACACATCTATAACTATATCTTTATCGATGTGTGTGTGTGTGTGTGTGTGTGTGTGTGTGTGTGTGTGTGTGTGTGTGTATATATATACACACACACACACACACACACACACACACACACACACACACACACACACACACACACGCACACACACGTAATACTTATTACTGAAAGGTGTGTATTTATACATGTACACATACATATACATAGGTATGCACAAATAATTTTAACAAACAGTCAAATATATGGACACACTCACACACTATGAGGTGCATAAAGCTTTTAAGTAATACAATGTTCATTGTAGAACAGAAATCATTTTCTACTAAGCTAATTTTGCAAGGTAGTCATGCATTTGACTTATTTCTGGAATCCTTGATGGACATACAAGATGGCTGACCTGAGATGGCCATCACACGTGAGGCAGAGGAAGGGTGGGAGACAAACTAGTAAATGAATTACTGGCATACAGCTTTTTACAGGCTGAACCGTTATAATTATTTTTTATTGCAGAAAGTAGGAACTCAATTTTATAGTTACTTTTAATGTCTGGGGTACACAAGTAATCTCTGCAAGGTATGCTATGGAATACACAGCTAAGGTAAAATATATAGCAATGCATACCACACCATGAACAATGCAAGCTGGAGCCAGTAAAAATCCATCAAAGCAAAGGAAGTCATTGTATCCTGCAGCATTTTTCTTTGCAGAAGACAAATTAAGAAGAAGCAATAATATGAAATAAAAAATATCAGTAAATACTCAGAAATCTCTCAACACTGATAGCACTTTGCAATTACTATATCAAGGTCTACTGTGCTGTTTACTAACTGTATCATTTTTGATTGAAAAAACAAACAATAAAAATAATCATTTTACACAGCTATGCACACAGATATATGATAGGTAAACAGCTATGCATCCCTTCACTTTTTCTGTCTATAGCTGAAGAGGAGATAGCCTACAACTGTGAGCAATCCAAGAAGAGTCTTAGCAGGCTCACAGAGGGTGCTTGTGACTATGCAAACATTATTAATGCTTATGAAATGATTATGTAGGGTTAAACAATGTCTTCTCTAATCTATTCTGTAGCAAATAAAATGAAAATACCATGCCCTTTTTTAAGTCATTCAGATATAAATAGTAATCAGAGTAGAACTGTAGAAGTTCTGTAATATCAATAACCTTTTTAGCACAGTTAATACTAGTATCATTTTGCAGAAAAGTTAGTCAGTGTTAAATGTAGTAACATTACATTTCTTATACCTGTTTATTATATGTTTATTCTACACTGACAATATCAAATTATGAGTGCATTTATTGTCTCCATTTTGTGTCTTTTCCCCTCCCTCCCTCCCTCTATCACTATTGTTTCATTTTAATTATGTATTATTTTCCATGTTTTTTCTTCTTGCTCTCCTTTTTATGTTCCATTTTCCACAGGTCCAGAGATCCTTGATGCAGCCTGACAACATTCCTCCCAGGTCAGGGAATGTTCAACATCACCCTCTGTTTGCCCAGGGATGTCCTCCTAGGGTCAGAGTTGGAACCTGGCCAAGGATGTTGTTGAGGGGGCAGTGGTGAGGCA
Organism: Protopterus annectens; assembly: GCF_019279795.1. NCBI lineage: Eukaryota > Metazoa > Chordata > Ceratodontiformes > Protopteridae > Protopterus > Protopterus annectens. The sequence continues at coordinate 60,624,245 of NC_056729.1, read as the reverse complement.
CCTTCAGCGTATGCAGGACCTTCTGCAGTGGGTGCAAGACTCACTGCCATGGTTGTCTCCAACTACTTACCCACCAAAAGGCTCTAGCAGCACTTTATTGGAGTATTCTACTGTATGTCCACCAGGCAGTCGAAAGACTCACTGCCATGGTTGTCTCCAACTACTTACCCACCAAAAGGCTCTAGCAGCACTTTATTGGAGTATTCTACTGTATGTCCATCAGGCAGTCGAAAGACTCACTGCCATGGTTGTCTCCAACTACTTACCCACCAAAAGGCTCTAGTAGCACTTTATTGGAGTATTCTACTGTATGTCCATCAGGCAGTCGAAAGATTTGAGATCATGTGGACTGAAGTGACTCTTCTTCACCTTCTTTCATCCTTAATCCTCTTTTCTTCACCTTTTTCCCTACTTTCTTCCCCAATTTCACTCAAATATAGAAAATATTTAAAAAATAGGTGAGGGTCTGTCCACCAACAAAAACAAAGTAACCTTTCCTTTCCACCTCCTGCAGCACAATCCTACTGATGTCTTCCTTCTGTGTTGTCTTCCCATTTTCACATTTTCTAGCTGCTCTATCTACCCCTTTCACACCTTACAAACAACCAATCAGGATGTCCATATAAGGACACTCCTATAGTCGATACAAGGTCCTAAATTCATTCAGCATAGCTGTGTTGACTGCTGTTTGCCTCAACTACCCTGCAGTATTTCTGCCGGGTTTGCACAATACCACGCCTGTCCAGAACTTCTAAAAATAGACAAAATTAATTGAGATTTTACACATTAAGGCATGAATTCACAAACAACTATATTTTCCCATTTTAAGCAGTGTTTCTCTGCATAGTCTTTTGCTTTGCCATTGTCATCAAAATTAGGTGTATCACTCAATATAATTACATATAGGCATAGCTGCTCTATGTGCAAATATGCATTGTGTAACTATGAACTTTGGTACTATGAATACCACCCTTAGATCTATTTCTCACAGTATCAGGGTCTGGAGTTTCATCCTTGTATCTGGTCACAGTTTTAATGGAGTCTGCATATTCTCAATGTGCATGTTTGTTTTTTCTCTTGATATTCTGTTTTTTATCCATACTCTCCAAAATGTACTAGTTAACTGACAGCTCTGATCTGTTCATATTTATATAATATCCTTACATTTGTCCTTTCCCTTGTCTCATAGTTCATGAATGAAAATGGTATGAGAATGAGAAATATATTTAAAGAGTTAACAAATTCATTGAATACACTCCCTGTGATATTCTGAATGATCATCCTAATTACCGTATCTCTGAAAAACTTCCCTTCAGTTTTACTGGCAGACAAAAACACAGCACTTAATATGCACAATGACACTTTTGCTGAGACTCTTGCTGTCCTAGTAGGGCAGACATCATATAATGCATGTTTCTTTGTTTTCTGCTTTTAATTACAGACATGTCAAAGGTATATAATGGAAAGACATACCATAACATAATACACAAGGGGGAAATTGTGCACTGAATCAAAGGTGCGACATAGCACGCATTGCAAGTCAGACAGTGCTGCCCTTTCAGTGATTTTGGTCTGATATTTATCAGCCTCTGCTCCCTACAATTTTTTATGGATAGCGGTTTTTGGCAAACAGTGTGACTCTGCATCCTTAGTTTGGGAGAACAGATTAGTCTTTGCTGACGAGATGTAGATTCAGGACAGTACCAGCTACAGGTGATACTATCCAAATATAAAGATGTGGAGAGACAGAAGTAGAGGTGGATTCATGCCTTTTCATTGATGTTTGGAATGTTGAGCAACAAAACACTGTCATCCCAAATGTCAAAATCGAAATACCCCAAAAAAGTACACTAAAAGCAGCTTGCTTTATTTATTTTTGCAGGAAGCAAACCCTCTGCTAACTATATACACTAACTCTGAGATTGTATTATAGCAGGGTAAATACAAACTCCCCGATCCACTCTGTAATGTGATCACACACTGTAGGCTCTCATTTACTTCCATATGTCGACATTTCCAATGTCAGTTTTTGTTTTTTAACCTTATGTCACTTGACATTTTCAAGTGTTGAGTTTTCAACATGTGTCCCAAGATGAATACTGACTATTATGGTGACTACTTCATGCAACAGCACTTTCTTTGACATCCTGGTTTCTTATAGGAAATGGTTAAGGTGTTTGCCTTACAAACACAAGATTCAGGGTTTGAGTCTCACAAGGGATAATTGGCTAGGCTTAAAATGGCTTGCAAGGGCAGTTAGCCTAGTACTAACCTATGAACCTAATCTATGAACCTATGAAAATTTTGGAGACTGAGAAACACTTTAGCCTGTTAACAACAACAGCATAACTCCTTGTACTGCCTTGTAGACTGTTTTCACATTTATGTTGTTTGTTCCTTTCCAAATAAAAATAATGTATACTTATTCGCTATATGTTGACTATAAAATGTAATTTGTAGACAGTACAGCGAGTACAATATGAAATGATGAACCAATGTCTGCAGATTTAACAGTATAATAATCGGAACAGTATTAACTACATTTTAAATAGAATCATTACTTAGGCACTTCAGTTTCATTATTACAACTGGATAGGTAACATAACAATAATCCGAAAAAAGAGAAAACCTAACAGGACACTGGTAGCTCAGAGAAGAATTCATGATGCTACATGTGTCCATAGGCAAGGAATGGCACCTACTCTCTCTCTCTGAAAAATGGATCCATGGTCTGTTTTGTCCAACCAGGTTAACAAAGTTCATATAAACAACTGAGTTGAACACACTCAGCATACATCATAAAGAAAATCAGAAGGGTTTTAAATGAGTCATATTCCTATAATCAGTGAATTAGTGCTTTAAAAATGTACTGATGTTGAATCTGCTTTAGAAAGAATCTTTCAAAATATAACACAAGATTCAGATGGCATTTAACAATCTCTCCTGCCATTTCTTTAAGTACCCTGGTTGACTAAAGTTTATTTCACGTGTTACTATGGAAACTACTCTGAAAAAAGACCCATTTCTATAGCTTTGATTTTTAATGCATTTCATCAGATCTCAAAAATAAAGTCGTAGGCCTGATAATGCATTCTCTTCTGCTCAAATTCTAAAGGAATTGGTAGCTTTTACAGCTGTAAGCAATTGTTCCTATCACAGTTTGTTCTTGAATTTTGGAACTAGTAATTATATGTATACTTATAATTAAAGCATGAGCATTAGTGTTCAGGCTCCTTCTTTGTATCTGATGCTTTAATGATCCTTCAGCCTTTGATCTTGCAGCCGATGTGCTATTTGCTCTCAGGTGTGATAAAAGCACACTGAGTACAGTCATCCATAGATGTACAAGTATAATTGTATGAACTTGATACTGTTATATGCCAAGGGCTAGCATCTGCAAAAGAAAAAAGTCAAGAAGTAAATATAAAAAAATAAAAAAATGCCTGCAGTATAAATATGTGTCAGCCAAACATTTATCACCATTTACGGCCAATTGATTACAGAGTGAAACTTTATATTTTTAGTCTTTCTTACATGCACTACTTCTGTAATACGCATGCAGATTGGCACTGCTGAAGAAATGAAATCCGCATTTTTTAAATTACTTTGGGTCTTGACTCAGGGGAGATACATATATTTTTCTGTAACATAGTGTCTTTTATAAAAAATGTCCCTTAAACTTTGAATTCTGATGAGTACTTTTCCAACTACAAGACACCCCTACTCATCTTCCTCTTCTTTCGGCTTTTTTCCTGGTTAGGGGTCACCACAGCAGATCACCTGCCTGCTCATGATTGGCAGTGGAGTTTTACAGTGTCGAGTTGCCAGCCCAGTGCCCAACCTTCCACAGAAGGCACACACACGCACACACTCACACCTAGGGCCAATTTAGAGTGTCCAATCTACCTACAGCATGTCTTTTGGGATGTGGGAAGAAACCAGAACACCCAGAGGAAACCCACGCGACCACAGGGAGGATATGCAGACTCCACACAGAAGGCACCCCAGCGGAGAATCGAACCGGAGAAACCCCTACTCATAAATAACATAACTGTGCCTATGAGGGAGGATTCTTGATAGCAGTGGAATTACTATGACCAACTGGAATCCAATTACCATGATTTGAATCTGTTGTTCTGAATAGAGCATATGGTTACAGAAGGCAAGGTTTTGGCATTTTTCAATATGCCTTAGCAGCAGGTGATTTATTTTTATTTTTACAAAGTGAAGAAAGCTTGTGTTGCATAGTACTTCCTTGTTTATGAGTTGCATGGTCAACAACTGTGGTAAGATTTTTGCATAGAGCAATGAAGATCAAGCAATATGGACAGTTTGAAAGAATGAAAGTGATGTATTAAGAGTGACATCTGATGCTTATCTATGCATAAATAATAGAGCCAGTAATGGTATTGTAATTGTATCATAGTCTGCAATGATGTAAGGATCCTGCAAAGTCACTAACTGTTGCAGGGAAACTGTAATATATTCGACCATGTTATAGGCAATTTTGTTAATTTGGGCCATCTGCCATTAGCATCTTATACAAACCCCCCCCCCCCAAAAAAAAAAGCACAGAGATATTTCATAATGAAAAACACATTTAGCCACGATAAGACAATATTAAGCTCAAAATGCACCTTGGCTCTCACTAATGCTTGATTGACCAACCATCCCAGCTTTTTCAAAAGTTACAGTTATTCATGATTTATAGTAAGCACTATTTCTGACAAAATGCACAGCTACTAAAAACAAAATGTGACGAGACTAATGATGTATGTTTCACTATCTGCAGCACACTTGTACCAAAGATTTACTCTCACTTTCTTTATAATAGTGCCAGCTCATTGGCCATTGGACAGTAATGTATAATCTTCTCTACCCTTCTGATCAAAATCTGGAAAATATGTAATAAAGGGAACAGATGTCACTGGGTTTAGCCATGATGTTCTGTATGTTCTGCATACACAAGTATCAGTTATGTAAAGTATAATACAGAACTGTCAGAGGGCAGGTAAATGACTGATGTCAGCACCACATATGCAGCCAGTGATGATGCTGAAATACATGGTCAGGAATCAAAGTTTGAAGAAACAAGGGCAGTATCTCTGCCTCTCCTTGGTGTGAGGCACCCCCCCCCCCATAGGCAGGAGACATAGCCAGATATAATGAAATCACTATGAACATATGGACTGGGGGTCCAGCATCTGCACTGAGAGTGGGCACTCATGTGGATAATATTATCCATAGTCACCTGTGTCAGAACAGGGAAGTTCATAGAGATGGTGCATGTAGGCACTTCTTCAGATATGGGCATTTGTACTATAGCCAATAAAAATGTGATACAAGACAATATCAAAACTTCCATCTGGCTTTCAGGATGCAGACATCATTGGGGACAAATGAACAGATGAGCAGGAATATCATCCAATCTGCAGTGGAATTGGCAAGTGTGTTGCATGGCATTCATGAGCATCCTGCCCAGCAGCATTGTGAACTCTGTGTAAATGTGCAGTCCAGACACCAGCATATGATGGCTGCAGTGAAGGTTCTGGCATACCTATCAACTTATTAGCTCAATAATTTGAGCAAAATCAAACATAATGAGATGACCAAGGTCTAAAATCAAAGTAAATATTACAATAGTCCAATTAAAAAGTTAATAGAACAGCAGGTTTTGCAGCAACACACATTTCCTGAACAAGAAGTAATACAAAAGAGTAAGTCACTTACACCAAGAGCATGTCTTTTGGAATCAGACCCCTAGTCTAAGCTTGCTTTATAGATATTGAATTGAGGCAGGTTTAGATTAGAGTAAGTCACTTACACTAAAAGCAAATCTTTTGGAATTGGGCCCCCACTGTAAGCCTGCTTTATTGATATTGAACTGGGGCAAGCTTAGACCAGAGTGAGTCACTTACATCAAGAACAAGTCTTTTGGAATCTGGCCCTATAGGTAGTTAATGACACATAAGCTAGCTCTGTTGCTTCATAGATCTTGGCTATCTGGTCTGGATCTTGACTCTGGAGTACCTTCTGAATGGAGTTTGCATAGGTTTTTAATGGGTGCTCTGGCTTCCATCCACAGACCAAAGACATGTTGTTAACTGAAATGGTGATCCCCTAAATTATCCAGATGTTCAGAGACACCAAGTCCAAAGCCTAATAAAGGCCCTCAAAGAGCTTGCCATCATAATAAACTGGGATAAAAAACATTGAACCCATCCATAAATCCAAATTGGATTTAAAGGATTCAATAGTCTCTGATTTGCTCACCCATAAAGGGATTTTATTCCACCATACACATTCTCCCAGCATGTCTGTAGCTGTGTGTGTGTGTGTGTGTGTGTGTGTGTGTGTGTGTGTGTGCGTGTGTGTGCGTGTGTGTTTTTTGTTCAAGTGTGCATATGCATGTGTGTGTGTCTCCTGCAATGGTCTAGCTTTCCATTCAGGAATGATTCTTTGGTTTATACCTATTGCTTGCTGGGATAGCTTTCAGCTTTCCCGTGACTTTGAGTAAGATGAAGTGGGTATTGGAGAATGAGTGAGTGAATAAAGAAAATAAGCAGACTAGTCAAAGATTTATTTTGTCATGGCAAGGTTGATTTGTTTCTCCATAGTTAAATTGCCATCACAGCAGGTATTTTACCTGTGAATGCCTCTGAAAAACATTATTGTTAAACTTATAGAATGGCTCACTAAGACACAGTCCACTGAACCATACATCACTAAATTAAAGGCTTCTATTCCCTGGAAAAAATTGCTTTTGCCAGAAATTACTGGAGATTTCTTCTGTGCAGAGGTCACACACCCCCATGTGGCTGCTCCATCCATCTTTTGCCCTTATCTTTTTGTTATGATAAACCTTTTCCTATTCAAACAACATATTCTCAAACTCTGGTAGCCAACAATAAAAGTCATTTACCTAAATCTGGTCCTTCAAGAAAATTCAATAACTACTGATTTATTATTCTTCTCTGCAGTGCTTCATAAATTTTAGAAAAATGTCAACACTGTCACTTTTAAATACATTATTACATCAGTGTGCATAACTTAGCATAACTTACTATCCAACATTCAAGACAGATTTTGTACTAGTCATGGAAATTAAAAAGTTCTCTTTGAGATAACACAACATGAATACATACACACTCACATACTGACTTTAATCTTGGCAGCGTTGGTATATATTTTCTACAAACTTTTTCCCCTTACCAGTGACTTTTGGCTGGGGTGTGTGAAAAACAGGGACTGAGAGCAGAGTAGTGAAAACCTAAGCTGGACATACTAAGACTCTCAGATAAATGTGTCATTCATTTCAACTGACAGTTTTAGTGTGTAGTCCAATGCTATATGTAGAAAATTATGAATAAGTGTTTGATCACAAATAATCTGTTACATGTTTTTAAAAACATGTCAAGAAATTCACTTTTCAAGTGAAGTAAATATTGGTGAATTTTGGTATCCATTTTGAGAACACATAAACTGCTTATAATCAATTGCTAAGTATTATGGTTGCAGTTTGGGGCTTGGGAGTGTTACTGATAGCAAAATAGCAGGAAACGTGGTGCAACATACTAAGTCTCTTAAATGGTGTGTAACACACATGTCATCTGAGAATCTCAGTATGGAATCTAATAGTCTGTGCAGAATATTATGATCAGGTGTCTGACCATAAACAACTTATGTGTTGAAGAGATGGCTGTCAAGACATTCACCAGGGGTGAATATTGACATCCTCCATTTTGAGAACGCATGCCGAAGTACTCGTTATCTTCCTTTGGATTCTTATGGTGCACACTAGAGATGGCACAGCTCTGTACTACTTTTTCTGTATGATGTGGCATTTCTGGGAACTACATGATAGCTATAGGTCTTTCTTTGCACTTGAAATTTGAAATTTCTTTGAACTAGAAATGAGTCATATATTCTCTCAAATGGTTCTTTTTTTCAGTTTATGTGCAGCTATTGTTTTACATCTACCAATGTTTAGCTTCAGAGAAAACTTTTTCTTCCTTGAAATAATTTTTTTCTTAATCAGGATTTTTGTCCAGAACCTTCTTGAATCAAAATTTTGGGGAGAAAAGCTTTAAAATGTTCCACAGATCATCTACTTTCCCATGGCTTAGGTTTCATGAACCCAGCTTATTTTTTTTTCAAATATTTCGTTATTTTCCTTTTAAAATGTGAATTTACATAAAATCTTCTATATGTGATATGATGGTAATGTTCATTTATACACAATATGATATAAAACAAAATAACAATAGAATAAAACAGAAATTGACAGAAACAGACCAAAGATAAAACAAGATAACTTATATACACTATGTACAATAGATGCTATTTTGGAGTAAACACAAATGTATTCTTATTTGACTTATGCTCCTACCACATGAAATTAGTATCACACAATATATTGTTATTAATATAATAGAATTTGCTCTGACATCTAAATCACAATAAGATACTGAGCTCTGCCTACTTTAGGTTAAGATAATATCAAGGAGGGCCATCCAGTACTGGAGAAAATACAAACGTTTATTAGGGTTGTTTCTCTTAGCTTATGTGTTAATATATACTTGATTGCCATTTGTCTGAAGCTTGACCATAAACACTGACTCCTGTCTAACCAATTCTGAGTGATGTATAGTTTTAACAATGAGAACAGGGTAACCAAAATATGTAGTTTTTGTTTTGGGAGATTTTCTGAGGTATTATGCAATAATGCAAATTCCCATGACAGAGTGGATTTTTCATACCCCATCTTCTAAAGCCTAACTCTCAGTGAACACCAGAGTTTATATGTACATTTACAGCTTTAGAATATTTGAAACAGATCTGCTTTCTGGAATTGGCAGTGTGGGCAATTTGAGGAGACTTTTGCATTAAAATTATTCATAATTACTGGAGTTAAATAGGCATTAATAGTGATCATTAATTGGGTATAGATACACTTTTTAAAGGTGGTTACTTTCAGTGTAGCTTTAATGGCTTGAGATTTCTAAGAGTGATTCTAACATTTTGTTTCAACCAGTAGTTTGACATAATGATGGAAGATATTTGAGCTGAATAATCAGTTTATATGAGTTTAACATTTTTTTTATTAAATTGTAATAGCCTCTATAAAAATGTACATGTATTGACACTATCATTAATATCAAATTCCCTTGTCAGTGAAACAGTTAATTTCCTAACTTGACTTGTATTAAAATTATGGTGTAGCCCCTGGGAAGCTTTAAAGAACTCCTTATGTCATCCAGAGAGTTACTCCTAAAAACATAGATGTCCGAAAGGTTTTTCTCTTTAATAACAGGGAACATGTTTAAATTTAACATTTCATTATTCAATCTAATGTTTGGGTTTAAATGTAGTGGTTGCAACATCCGAAATGCTTTAGTTAAATCTAGAGAATCCAACAGTTTTTGTAATCTTAATACACTGAACTTTAATGAAGCATGGATTTTGAAAGTCTTAAAATTATAATTGTTAAGGAATGGAATTGCCTTTGGGTTAAAGTTAGATGACGTAATATAGTCATACCAAATTTTTAACCAAGAAGGTGTCCATTCTTTCTTTTTCGGATCAAATTCTGATATTTTTATAATTCTACTTGAACATATAATATCATAATGTAGTCTAAAGTCAGGTAATCCCAATCATTCATTTCCTTTCGGATAAACTAATTTTTGGTAACTTATTCTAATCGATTTGGGATGCCAAATAAACTTGGCTAAAAGTACATTAACTTTCTTGAATAGATTGTTTGGAATTATTCTGTTAGAAGCCCTGAGATAATATAATATTCTTGGAAGGATACTCATTTTGATAATTACAACTTTTGAAAGGAAGGGCAGTTTTAGTACATTCCATCTCTGAACATCTTGTTCTGTTTCAGAAATCACTTTTTCCAAGTATTATTCTGAAGAAAGACGCTTTTGAAAGTATTTGAAAGTAATCCCAAGGTATTTTAAGGAGTATTAAAGTTTTATTTCTGAATCCAGGAAAAATGAGGTACTATAACATGAAGAATTTAATGGGAATATGGAAGATTTATCAGGATTAACTTTATAATTAGAAAATTTTGAGAAAGTACAAATCTAATATCTTATTCAAATCAGTATTAGGTAGAGAAAAGTATGCATTTAGATCATCAACAAAGGCTGAAAAAGCAATTTTATTGTTAAATAAATGTGGAACAAGATGGTACATATTTTGTTTTATGAGGAGGAAAAAGTGGTCTATATATAAATTGAAAAGATATGGTGATAAAGGGCATCCTTTTCTTGCCCCATTGCAGATGTTTATTCATTTTGAATTTGTTCTGTTAAAAAATAGTGTTGTACTTGAGTTAACATATAGGGTTTTAATTATATCTATAAAGCTTTTCAGTAAATTAAAATAAAGTAATACTACAAATAAAAAAATATGATTCATTCTATCAACGGCTTTAGATGTGTCTATCGCAAGCACAAATATTGGGTGTTTCTGATAATTGGAGAATATCATCATTGTGTCCAGTGTTAGTGTATTATCACAAGTTAGTCTCTCTTGGATGAAGCCTGACTGCTCAGGTGAAATAATATTAGGCATTATCTTCTTTATTCTATTCGCTAATATTGCTGCTAGGATTTTTATGTCTAAATTAATAATAGATTTTGGTCTATAATTCAGGGTTTTTTCCTATCTTTTTTACCTTTAGGGATACAAATTGTTTTAGAATTGTTTAAATATAGGTCTGAAATACCCTTATCTTTTATATAATTAAAAACTAGTAATAGAAGGTTTGATATCCTTTCTTTAAATGTTTTATAAAATTCAGCCATAAAACCATCCAGACCAGGGGCTTTCTTAGGCTTGAGATTATTTATTGTAGACAAGATTTCTTGCCTTGAAAGGGGTACTGAAAGAAGATCCTTTTGAATTTGATTAATTTATGGAGAAGCTAAATTGTCTATAAGAAGGTCCCTATTTTGATCAGTGAAAGAATGTTCTTGTTGCCCATACTGTTGAAAATATATGACTAAAAAAAGAGTTCCACAATTTATACATTTGTAATATATAGTTTTTAGTCTACTTCTGTTATAGTAGTAGCCTTATTATCCACATTTATTATTCTGGCTAATATTTTTGAGGGAGTTTGGGCCCACTCCACAAATTTAGCTAATGTTTTCATTTCTCGGAATGAGCATTATTCTGCATGGAGCAAATAAAGATCCTTTTGGAGATTGTTTAGTTGTTTTTCTAGAGTTGGATTAAAGTTGTCCTGCAGTTCCTCTTCAATCATTTTAATATTCTTGTTAAGTTGTAGTTCCTTTCTTCTGAATATTTTTTGTGCTAAGATGCTTTTTGTATAGGTAAACCTCTAAACTGAGCTTTAGTTGCTGCCCATTGCATGCCATAAGGAATTTGGCAGAAGGTTATAGTGTTTTCCAAATAATCTAATAAATACTTTATATACTGTATGACATCACTGTACTCTTATAGCACTCCCAGCTCTAACCCTGTGCTTAGTCACTAACCCACGTTTCCTAGAAGAGACTCCTTGGTTACAATAAAGAGGTTTGTTATTATCGGCAGAGATAAGAGCTAATTGATTTTTATTAGCTCTAAGGTTAAACCACTAAAAACACTAACTATATAAACCAAAATGTGCATCCTCACCTCTACATACCTAGAAAACTATCATGGCTCACTTACAAGAAAACTTGTAACCAATAAGCTATACCATTGTTTTGGCACTTAACTCTCAACTGTATTGTTGTTTACTTAGCACCTTCATTCCCAGTATGAAGAATAGAATAAAAGAGTAAAAATTAACATATTTGTGTGACATACAGGTCAGTACTAATTTAAGTTCAAAAGAATTATTAATCTAATTAAATTTTTTATCCATTTGAAAAATTTACCAACTGCATAACAGAACAATATATTGAAGTAGTCACTAATAAATTAACTCTATTAGATTAGAAAAGATTATCAAGAGTATATAGAATTTCAATATATCACAGCTTCTTCCTATAACAAGTTGTGAAAAACAAACTCATTTCTAGTCATAAAACTACCTAAATCTGGCTATATTTATAGCTTCAACAATGCAAACTTAAAAACACATTTCCTTTTAACCCATTAAATACCCCTCTAAAGAATTTTAACATAATATATACCCCATATAGCAACATATTTTGAAGCTGTGAATGAGGAAGCACAGTACATCTCTTTTATTACAAGCTTTAAAATAATCAATTAAAACAACAATTTTACTTACCACCCTCCCATTTTCTCTCTTTAGCAATTCCAAAAAGGACCATACAGTATCATCTTGAAGCATATAACAAATAACAGATGATGAGAACACCTCAAAAAAATAGGACTGCAAAACCATAATTAACTTCAAAGCAAGACAACTTTTTTCTAGTAAAATAATTGTCTGCACAAGACAGTTCTGACACAAAGAATAAAGACTCTGACCTCTGGGTTTTACTTCTATTGCTTCTCCCTTTCTTCTTCATACTTTTATTCCTGTATTTATCCTTTCTTCTGTCTTGACATCACACCCCCTGTCTTACTCTAGTGACAAGCCAGTTGCGCTTATCAGGTCTGAATTGGAGCCAGAATAATGTAATCCATTGTTCAGTCTGCCGTTGAAGATCTGTTGCTGCCATACATTTAAACACAAAGGTTCATTGCTGATGGTTCTTCTAAAAGGGACTGGAAAGAGAGGAAGTGGATGGGTCAAACGTATGAGTACAGAGGTCAAGATCTTACCACTGCTAACCACATCACAACACCTCTTTGTCTCAAAGGTTCCTATCCCTCACCAAAGGAAATAAAAGAGCATCTAGGATTTGTTGTATTACTTTATAGGATGGGATTTTGAAATCTGACCTTTGTTTAGATAGGATATGAAGTGGTTACTGCTTTACTTCTGGAAAGTTCATTAAATACCTTCAGGAACACCGATCTTGCATCTTTAATAGAGATGATCAAGAATTTAGTTTCATTGTACTGAAAGGACAAAGTATTTGGATTCAGCATCTGGAATTTAACCTTCATTATGATTAGGTAAGAACAGAAAGGTGCCAGTTGTTGCCTTTTTGTTTAAATGGATAAGGTAAATATTGTGTAAATGTTATATTGCTGCCATTCCAAGAAATACTTTTTTCCCTTGCTGCTGCTAGAATTTTAATAACATCTTGGTAGTTTAAAATTTTAACATATATTTGCTTGGGTTTATTAGATATTTGTGATGAGTGGACAGCCTGATGTGCTCTTTCATTTATTATTTTGTTCGTTTCTGGAGAGTTATCAAATAGACAACTCAGTATCTGCTTGATGGTTTCCATTAATTGTAAATGCTTATAGCTCTCTGGGACACCACTGATGAGAATGATGTTACATCTACTTCTCTCTTCTAAATCAAGTATTTTTTGTTGAGTTTCTGGATGTAATTGGTGTTTTTGTCACAAAGTTTTTGCATCTGGTCGATTTTTTATTTCATTCTCGGAAACTCCAGCTTCAGTTAGTTTCTGTCAGGAAGCTATGTGAATGATAGTATTTCCAAAAGATGACAGTTGGTCAGAAAAGTTCTGAATTGACAATTGTAAGGTTGAAGTGCTGATTTTAATTATTCAAAGCCAGGAAACTGTTTCAACTTCATTTTTGTAGTATATTTAAGACTTTCTTAAAGTTTACCCATTACAAGTCTTTTAATTGTAATTTCCTTTTTCAGGTGTTGTTACAGACAAAAATTTTGTTTTAGTCATTTGAGCATCCATACCTTCTAGTTCAGATGACATCTTAAGAGATATGTTTCAGGTTAGGAAGTATTACAGGCTTCTTGCTTCCATGTGTCTGTACTTCTAAGAGCTGAGCTAAGGGATTGTTTTTATATTTGAGCAGAAACGTATCATAACTCTATATTTATAGCTTGAAGACTGAGTTGTAGTAGCCTATAAAAAGCCCATTAGGAGAGTTTTCATTACAATTATAGGCTATATGTTTAGGAATCATTTAAAGATAGTCAGGAGACATGATCTCATGGTGCTCATAGGATACCTGCCATCTTGGATCTGTCAGCTTAGTTTATTTTTACTTCTAGTCATCACAGTACAGTCTAGTCACGATCACTGTGATGCCATATTTGACTTTCTGCTATTCTGTTGTCAGTGTCACACTTCCAAGCTACAAACAAGCACCACAATACAGACACTTTGGGCATTTGTAAAGGTAGCATATCTACCAATTAAGACCTCTTCACTCCACTGATCCCTCTTTGTACAAGTTAATCTATAATAGAAAAGGAGAATCAGTCAGTGCTATCTGTGTAACAAAACATGGAATAAACTTCCATTCCACATCAAACCTTTCTCCAAAGACACTCACAAAATGGGCATTTAATTTCACCTAGCCATTCATATTCAATTACTTCACACTCATATTCCTATTTATATAAGTTACTTCTATTAAACTCCCATCCATGTATTTTAAGTTTCATCCTCTCTTAATCTATCTCTTTCTCTCTCTTTCACATACATCCTCTAATTCATTACCTTCTTCCATCTGTTATATGCACTCAATACACAGTTCCCCATTTTTGCCACCATCTTTTCTGCCATTTTAAAACTTTTTATTCCACTGAATACTCTTTTCAATTGCTTCTCTTTTCTGTTATACATCCTACCTCTTTTTTGTCATGCTTTTTATAAAGTTTATTCAGTTTTACATTAGTAGACCTAAATTGCTTCTGCCAGTTTTTGGTACATTAAACTTCTCTATTAGCAGTATACCACATTTAAAACTGACATCTGTTACTCTAATTTGTTTCTGTATCCCTAATCCACTTACATTGTGCATGTTTTGTTCATTTGAATTCCACTCTCATTTATTTTTTATCAAGTAGAACAGCAGCTGTAGTGAGTTAAAACACCAATATTACAGTGGATGGGTTTGTGGTTCTTTGTTTATAATGGTGCCATGAAAGTGTATCTGCATTCAGTGTACAGAGTCAGTACTACACTCTTATTCTTGATTTTGGTTGCATCGTCTAACTTGATCGTGTAACAAACTTGTTAATACTGTTAGCACTATGTAGATATTACACAGATGAAGTTCTTCAACTCTTTCTAATGTGGTGTCAGTGCATGCACCTGTTTTCCTCATTGTCACAGTACATGGTGTGTATGTTTATGTTTATACTCATCTCAATTTGTATATAAAATTATGTTTGTGTTGTCAAAGGAAAAACAACTTCAAAAAGATCAACACACGGCAGGTTCAGGTTAAGGCACTTTAATCTTGCAGCAAGGAGACAAAAACGTGCTAATACAGAGTTTGTCTAACTAGAATCAGGAAGTGAAGCCATTCTTGTACATTTCTTACAAGACATTGCCTACTAAGCTGATGTAATAAATCACAGGTTCTTTCAATATTATTTCATAGCAGCTGTTTGTCCATGATTTTCTGCTGGCATATCAAGTTTGCTCCATATCTGGTCATTTTGTTCTTGTGTAACAGTAACAAGTTTTTTGTCCAGTTCAAAGTTTTTAACCAATTTACAGTGTGTCAGATGAATCCAGGACGCTCACTCTGCGATCTTGACTGCAGTGTGTGTTGACAGTAGCACTTGGTATGGCCCTTCCCACTTTGGTGATGTCCAATTTTTTTTCTTGATGACTTTCACCCAGACCCATGTGCCTGGGACCACTGCTGCTTCTGATGGCCTGGTTTGTTTTTTATCTGAAACAGAATTTAACTGCAAAAGTTGTTTATTACTTAAAAGTCGTCTCATATATTCTGCAAGTGAACTGTCGGCCTCCTGGTCTACAGTCATGAGAGGTTTCCACAGAGGTATATAGTATGCCCTCCCAAATAATTTTTCAAAAGGAGTTAACCCCTTTGCATTTGGAACAGTTTTCATGCTCAACAATGCCAGAGGCAGGCAGTACACCCAGTTCTTTTGTGTCTCACTAATTAACTTCCTAAGTTTATTTTTTAAAACCCCATTATGCCTTTCTACTAGTCCTGCGGATTGTGGATGGTATGCACAATGGTTCTTTAAGGAAAAACCGAAATATCGGCTCAACTGTTGTATAATTTGATTTACAAAGTGTGTGCCATTGTCACTGTAGATCTTTTCCGGTATGCCATATCTAGGAATAATTTCTTTAACAAGGACTTTTGCAACCATAGCTGCATCTGGATTTTTGGTCAGAAAAGCTTCCACCCATTTGGAAAACATATTTATAATGACAAGACAATACTTCTTATTTTCGCATTTGTTCAGTTCTATGAAAGCCATACAGATAGTATGGAATGGGTATGGTGGTGCAGGGAAACTCCCTTGTTTAGGCTTCAATGCCTCTTGTGCATGATGCTTGTTACAAGCATGGCATGCCGCACAAAATTTTTTTGTGTAGTTTGTAAATCCATATGCTGTGAATACTCGATTCACTAACTGTACCATCCCCCCTGTTGAGACATGGCACTGCCCATGGCTCAACAAAGCTGCATATCTAAACAAATTAGACGGCAATATCGTTTTTTCTTTTTTGGAGATGTACAGCCCTTTCTCAAGAATTGCTCCTCATTTTATCCATTTTTGTTTTTCTACTTTCGTAGTAAGTGTCTGCATAGTTTTTAACATTTCTAAATCTAAAATCTCAGAAGGTTGTAATTCCTCACTCAAAAGAAATATTTCTGAAGCTGAAGCTGCCTGCTTTGCAGCTGTATCAGCTCTCGCATTACCTTTTGAAATCCTATCCTGTTGTTTGGTATGAGCTACACATTTACAAATAGCTACTTTCTGAGGTAACTGAATAGATTCTAACAAATCCAAAATAAACTATGCATGATTAATCGGTTTACCAGTAGATGTTATCATTCCTCTATTCTTTCACTGTTGTGCAAAAACATGTACAGTAGAAAAAGCGTACTGGCTGTCAGTAAAAATGTTTACACATTTACCCTTTGCCAAGATACATGCCCTTGTCAAGGCAATCAATTCTGCTGCTTGTGCAGATAAGTTGTGTGGTAAAGACTTTGCTTCTAAAATCTCAGTATCGGAAGCTATTGCATACCCCACTAGGTTCTGCCCTGTAGGACCCCTTCTGCATGAGCCGTCCACATTATATGTCACCTCAGCATCATTCAAGGGAACATCCATTAGATCTTTTTTAGGCAGTGTCTTTTGCTCGATCTCCTGCAGGCAGCTGCGTGGTGTGCCATCTGCAGGGGTCGGGAGCAAGGTAGACGGATTCAAAGTTGTACATCGTTCAATTGTCATATGAGGTTAGCTCAACAGAATAGTCATACAGGAAAGATGTCTAGCAGGAGAAAGATATACTACTTTTTCTTGCAATAAAATAATCGCAACTGCATGAGGCACTCTCAATGTGAGAGGGTGGAATAACACTACTGAGGGTGAAGCCTGTACTGCCATTGCAGCTGCGACTACTGCTTGTACACAGTGGGGCAGGGATTGCACTACTGGGTCCAGCTGTGATGGATAGTAAGCTATGGGGCGTTGCTTGTCCCCATGTTGCAGTGTTAACACTGATGTCATATAACCTTGCTTACAATCTACAGTTTGGAAAAATTGTTTATGATAGTTTGGTAATCCTAAAACTAATGAGGATGCTATCAATTGTTTTAGTTTGCAGAAAGCTAATTCTGCTTCTGGTGTCCTTTGTAATAAATCTTGTGCTGCCATAGGCTTCTTGTATATCAAGTTGGTCAGTGGAGCAGACTCCAAGGCATAGTTTGGAATCCAACTCCAACAGAAATTAGTCGTACCCAGGAAGGACATCATTTCCTTCTTGGTAGTCGGTTTGGGTGCTTGTAAAATTGCTATTTTCCTATCTTCATCTAATGTTCTGTCTTCTTTGGATATTACATATCCAAGGTATTTAACCTGCTTTTTCCAAAGCTGCAACTTGCTTTTGTTTACTTTATGTCCTTAAGTGGCTAAAAATTGTAGTAATGCTATGGTATCTTCTCTGCATTCTTGCTGGGTGGGGGCTGCCAGCAGGATGTCGTGTACATAAAGTAAAATCTGACTGCCTCTCAAGTGGGCTAAATCCCGCCAAGTTGCTTGCCATCTCTTGTGAGAATATTGTTGGACTTTCACAATACCCCTGTGGTAGTCACGTGTATGTATACCTTTTCCCCTGAAATGTGAATGCAAACCAATGTTGGCTGTCAGGGTGTATTGGTATCGAAAAGAACACATTGCTAATATCTACCACAGAAAAATACTTCTGTTGAGGCTTCAAATCATTCAATAGGGTGTATGGATCTGGCACCGTAGGTGCTCTAGGTATTACTCCGTCATTTACAGCTTGTAAATTTTGGACCATACGCCATTTTCCATTTGCTTTCCTGACAGGAAATAAGGATGTGTTACATGGTGAATAGGGAGATTCTACCAGTACTCCTTCCTTAAGTAAAGCTGCTATTATAGGTTTGATTCCTACTTCTGCATCTTTCCTTAAGGGATACTGCCTCTTCTGTGGTCTAAATGCTGATTTTGGTGTGATAGTAACTAGTCCCGCTGTACGAATTAGTCCTACATCTGATTTCCCTGTTGACCAGAGAGTTTCTGGTATGCTCCGTAAGGCATTTTCTTCCTCTTCTAGTAAGAGTGCTAATCAGCTGTCCTCGCTAGACTGCAAGTGTACAGCTGGGTGTGTCTCTGTTATCCAATTTAATCTCTGCTTCTGTACTCCCTATTCTGACAATTCTAACTCCGTCTGTTTTTCCCACTTTGTGACTTTTTCTCCTAGGTCTGCCCATTTCACATTCTTGTCCTTAGTCAAACTAACGTGGTAATCGATTAGATTTATAGAGTGCAAAGAATTCCTGGGGCAATGAACAGCTAACTGCACTGTTCCCTTCTGTGTCCCAGTACAGATTACGTAATACTAATCTGTTTGCATGGTTTTTAAACAGTTCTTGCTCATATTCCTTATCAGGTCCTGGTGTGCTACAATAATACAGAGTACAGTGCAACAAATGCTGTTTATCAGTGTCAAGGGAGGGGGAACTTACTGATGGCTACGTTCATCAGTTCTTCGGTTACTGCCCCTGGACCAGTCGTGACCAAGTCCTGGCTGTACCAATAAAATGTTTCACCCTCTGGTCGCACCACAAAAGTATCCATTTGTCGCTGTGCTTCCATACCCTGCATAGTCGGAACTACTGCTATGCCAAATATCTGCATAAGATCTCTGCCCAAAAGGTTTACCGGGCATTTTGCAGAAACAACAATTTTGCTTTTCTGGGTCATCCCTGAAACAGGGTCAGTTATTACTATGTTATGGGAGAGTGGCTCCTGATACAGCTGTCCATTAGCTGCTTTCACTAATATGCAATCAAATGATTTTGAATTTTCTGGTAGTTTGGAAGGATGTATCAGGGTCCGTGAAGCCCCTGAGTCACACAGGAATTTTACTTCCCTCCCCTCTACCAGAAGTGTAACTTCCAGTTTCGTGTCTGCTAAATAGAGCTCTAGGCTCAATAATGCTAAGTCTAAAATTTCACTTCTGCGATTTCTTGCACTTCCTCTATTTCTTCTATCACATTCTCTACTCCCTCTATCACATTTGCATTTGTCTTTTCTTGGTTACTCCCTTCTAGTGATTCTTGACTATCATATAGTCAGTCCTCACCCTCCTTATCTTCCATGGCTACCTTCTTGTTTTGCTTGCAATCTCTTGCTAAATGTCCCTTTTTTCCGCATTTAAAACATTCACCCCTTTTCTTTCTCTCTTCAAACTCCTCTGATCGTTTATCAGATTGTTTGTTTCCCTGGGCATTTTTATTGCCCTTTTTTCTGGACTGTACTGCATAAACTTCTGCTCCATCTTCTACTAAAAATACTTGGGCTTTCTTTTTCTTTTTACTGTTAAAATGCCTTTCGGCATGTCTAGCATATTCAAGTAGTGACTGTAATCTACTTGTACGATGGTCTACCATGTGCTTTGTAATAAAGCTGCTTATAGGCAAAATACTGCTTTTCAAAAATGCATTCTTCAGCTGCTGCTCATATGAGGAATCATGTGTTTGGTCTTCAGGTACCTGCATTCCACAATGGTTATTAAAACACTCTAATAATCTAGCATAATATCTGTCAACAGTTTCACCTTCCTGTTGGATGCATTGATTAATGCAAGTCCAGTCTGCTCTAGGCTTCCATTTCTCAGAGATTCGGTCTGTTAGACCTTTCACTCTGTTATCCAGTTCTGCGTTGCTATGTGGGAGTGGCTTGTGTTCTGCGTCATGGGGATTCCAGTTGCCACTGATCATGTGCCAATCTGGACCTACGATTTGTCTAACTACTTTTTCTACTTCTTCTCTATTTAAATGATAACTTAACCTCATGCCCTGTAAGTCTTCTAAGAATTTTCTAAAATTAACTTTTGGGTGGGGAATTCCCTCTGTGGCTTTCCGGATGTCTTCCGGTGTCCACAGTCTATATACCAGGAGAGTTGGGTCCTGGCCCTTCCTGTCCTGCCTGAGGATTTGGTACTTCTATGAGTGGACATATCTCTTCTTCACTCATAGCTCGTGAATTTTTGTTCATTTGATATAACTCAGTATCCCCTCATAAGTTACGTGTTCGAGACATAGTCTCGACGGGATCTCTGACAAACGGTCTTGGCTTCGCGGAGACAGCCGGGTATAGCGGAGGTGGACCAGCTTGTCCACTCGCTTCATATTCTGGTAAGGGAAGCGGAGAGGGTGGAGGGGCTGATGCTTTTACCAAATTATTGTCTTCTTTATCTAGAAACATAGCTTTTGAATTATTACTTTTCTGTTCCCTACGGTTTGCTTCTTCAATCCACCTGTGTGCCTGAGGAATGCCTAATTGACGTTGCTTTTTTACCTGACCTTTTGCATCGGTTTTAAGCTGTTTGACAAGTTTAATAAGTGAAGATTTTTCTAATTTGCCATCAAATTCATATTTATTAACCCATTTTGTATAGTACCTAACATTGTCGGCACGCTGTAATTGCATATATTTTGCATCTTCGGTCAACGGTGGATCTTGGGAACTTTTTGTGCACTTATTTCCCATATTGTTCTGACTGTTAAAATGTTACGTAACCCTTCTTATTTTCACGTGGTACCAAGATTTCTCTTTTTCACAGTTTATCTAGAATAACTGCCTTACCTATTCTGTTTCCCTGATCTATGACAAGACTGCAATCTTCCTGTCCCTGACTTGTACAAGACAAATCTCCTGACAGATGATACAAATCAAGTCCCTGATCTAAAACAGAAAAAAGGTAAATCTCACCTTACATGAGCCTCTGTGATTGATCGCCTGGTTCGATGGAAAACCGTTAACTCATCCTCCAGTCGCAGAAAAGAAAAGTGGCTGGCCTCTTTTGAACGACAATTCAGTCGGAGGTCTTTCAGAGCAGAAGAACCAATGTGGTCTCTTCCCCATATGAAATCAGGTCCAGCCACTGCAAAACTCCAAACAGTTTATTCCACAAAGAGACAGTCCAAATTTTAACGCTACACATACAAGTACGTTTTCGATTTGTGTTCTTCCTCAGAAAATCCAAGACAAATACACTAGGAGAAGAACATAAATTGGATTTAAATCTAATTTCATTTAACATTTATTATAAATGATGAAATGAATTTTGTTAGTTAGAAAATCAACTTGTAAGCATGGAAAATTCATAAAATATAAAGCATTTTTTATTAATTTTGGATACTGAATATTTCATAAAATGAGTTTGGTATAACTGAAAGCAAGTACTTTCAGGTACTGAAGAGTTAAAATTGAAATTAAAATTGTAATTGGTTAATTATTCTAGTTAATCAATTAATGGCATATTTTGTGTATAAAAGGAGTGGTTCTTCTCCTAGTGTATTTGTCTTGGATTTTCTGAGGAAGAACATGAATCGAAAATGTACTTGTATGTGTAGCGTTAAAATTTGGACTGTCTCTTTGTGGAATAAACTGTTTGGAGTTTTGCAGTGGCTGGACCTGATTTCCTTCAAGTGTGGGTTTTTATTACAAGTTTTATTTTTGCACTTGAATCCTTCTCTTCCCCGTATGGTTTCATGCCACCTGGCCCATCTGACCTGAGGCGAAGTGAGAGTTTCCGGTCCGAAGGACCAAATCTGTCAAAGGAAAAACAACTTCAAAAAGATCAACACACGGCAGGTTCAGGTTAAGCCACTTTAATCTTGCAGCAAGGAGACAAAAACATGCTAATACAGAGTTTGTCTAACTAGAATCAGGAAGTGAAGCCATTCTTATACATTTCTTACAAGACATTGCCTACTAAGCTGACGTAATAAATCACAAGTTCTTTCAATATTATTTCATAGCAGCTGTTTATCCATGATTTTCTGCTGGCATATCAAGTTTACAAAAAAAACTTCCTGAAAAAAAACAACGTGGCCTTGATGACCACTGGTCAGATACAACTTCTCACTATGCAATGTTACCATTCAAGGTACTATGGCTAATTCAAGCACAAAGCAAGTACAGTTTATAGTTCATTTCTTCAAGCAGTCTTTGTTCAACTGTATCTATCTTTTCTGCAGCTGTGCATGTTCTCATAACACGAACAGAGCTAATTGTTCAAGTTCAATAACATTATAAAAAACAGTATTGTTCTATTCATTATTTTCCTGACCTAGCATAGGTTCATAGGTTCATAGGTTGGTACTAGGCTATCAGCCCTAGGGCCTATACAAGCCTAGCCATAACAATTCCCTGGCTATTTCTTCCCACATTATTTACTTTCCTGGAACCCTGTCTAGCAGGGCGACTGACGTGATCCCTGGGGTGAATTTCCTTTCTCCCATCCAATCGTCAAGGTTCCTCTTGAAGAGGTCCAAAGAGGCACTCTGCTTGACATGTATGGGCAATCTATTCCAGAGTCTGGGGAGTCTCTGGGTCAGGAACCTATCCCTCCAGCATGTTTTGTTTATTGTGATGACAAGGTTTAGATCCCTGGGCGTGTAGCTCTGAGGGATTGGGATTTCTTTAAGTGTAGCATGTCCAACAGCTCTGGGTTTGACATGGCCTTGTATGTTAAGCAGAGATCGCCTCTGAGTAGGCGATATGCGACAGAGTATAGCTGGAGTTTTTAAAGGCGGTCAGCGTGGGGCATCTGCTTTAGGCCTGTGATTCTTTTAGTGAGGTATTTCTGAGGCCTTTCCAGTTGTTGCAGATGTCTTGAGAGGTACATACCAAATGGGGCGTTGTATTCTATAATGGGTCTAATGAGGGATGAGTACAGTGGGACAATGACCTCCTTTTTCTGGATGAAAAGCCCTTCGTGATGAGGTGTGCCACATAGAAGGATTTCCTGACTGTTGTGGCGATGTGGTTATCGAAGGTGAGACCACTGTCCACCTGTGTCCCTAAGTCTCTTATCACACTTTCTGTGTTTAGTGTACTGCCACCTATATGGTAATTCATGGATACATGTTTTTTCCCAAAGGGATAACAATACATTTCTTGGCATTGAGCTTGAGCCCATGGCTCTGGCACCAAGCATCTGTTTCTGTAAGGCCCTTTTGTAGAGTATCCACATCATTTGGGGATTCAATAATGGCTCCCAGTTTGCAGTCATCTGCAAACTTTGTTAGCCAGAGTCCTTTAGTGTTGACCTGTACTTCAGAGAAGTAGATGCCAAACAAGAGCGGCCCCAGGACTGAACCCTGAGGTACTCCACTTGTCACTTGTCTGGAGCTGGATTTGGAGTCGGCTACTTTTACAGTGTGGGTTCTATCAGTAAGCCATTTAGCAACCCATTGGGTGACATAGGGATTAATACCCAACTTAGTAAGTTTATCTATGATTCCAGAGTGGGGGGATGGTGTCAAAGGCCTTGGCAAGGTCCAGATAGGCTGTGTGGACCACCTTACCCTTGTCCATGGCTCTGGAGACTGATTCAAAGAAGTCAATCAGGTTCAGGAGACAAGATCGGCCCTTCACAAACCCAAACTGGGTGGGGTCCAGTGTTTGAAGGTTGCCAATGTCTTTGTTTATAAGTTCCATGATAATACGCTCCATGGCCTTGCAGATAAGGCTTGTCAGACTGATGGGACGGTAGTTTCTGGGATCCAAGGTGGATCCCCCCTTGTGGATTGGGATAACTGTAGCCCTGCGCCACTCAGTGGGCACGAAACCTGAGGTGAGGCTATGATTAAACATGACACTTAGGTGAGGTGCCAGTTCATATTGTAGTTCATGTAGTACACAGCCTGGGATGTCATCTGGTCCCATGGATACTGTATTCTTGGCTTTAGAGAGTGCATTTTGTACCTGTGTGGCCGTTATTACTGGAATTTGGCAATCTTCCGGTATTGAGATGGGCCATTTAGGGGTGAGAGGGGGTGAAGTTGGCACTGAATCGATCTGCCAGGATATTGGCAATATCCTTTGGATCAGTATATTTATTGCCATTCTGTTTTAGCTCAGAGCAGATCTGAGCATTGCCATTTAGATTCTTGACATAGTTATAGAATGCTTTGTGGTTGTCTTTGGAATCTTTGGCAATTTTATTTTCATAACTAGCTTTGGAGGATTTTATGAGGCATCTCAGTTTCTTACTGAGGCTAGTAAGGGAGTTTTTTGCATCCTGGGATTTTCCTCTTTTCTGCAAAAGTTTCTTCCTTTTGTTGTAAAGTTTGTTTATGGCAGGGGACCACCAGATTGGCTTCCTTTTTTTGGATGAGAGCATTTTGGTTCTATTTAGGATGGCATGATTCATGCATGAGTGGATGTGCTCGTACAGTGCCTTAGTGTAGGATTCAGCAGTTGAACTTTCAGTTCCCGTCTGCATGGGTGTCATGAAGTTTGTCACTTCTGACTTGAGTAGCATGAAGTTGGCTTTGGAGAAGTTTTTTATGGTGGTTTCTTTACTGGTGGGTGGGGGTGGGATGTGGATGTTAAGGGCGATTAGCTTATGGTCAGACCTG
The DNA here is from genome assembly GCF_019279795.1 of Protopterus annectens. Taxonomy (NCBI): domain Eukaryota; kingdom Metazoa; phylum Chordata; order Ceratodontiformes; family Protopteridae; genus Protopterus; species Protopterus annectens. The sequence goes on along the minus strand of NC_056729.1, from coordinate 60,599,291 downwards.
ACTAACGAGGGGGTGACCATAGGTATGGAGCATTGATTTGCCATGTTGGTAATGACCAGGTCTAGGATATTGGAGCCCCTGGTGGGACTATGGATTAGTTGATCCAGGGCGTTGGAATTTATGAATTCCAAGAACCGTTGCGCAAAGGTGTTGGGACAGGAGTAGTTTTCCCAGTTAATGGCAGGGTAGTTAAAATCACCCAGTATTAGGGTGTTTGGTTCTATCTTAATATTTTCCAGTATGTTTAAAAAGGTATAGTGAGAATCTTGGGGTATGGTGGGGGATCTTAGCAGATAATCACCTGCTTCTCAGTAAATTTCCAAAAGGCATAAACATAAATTTTGCTCTGCTAGCAAATACTAGGTCAGAGAGCATCTTGCAATTTCAGAAAGCATATTGCAGTTTGAAAAGCATCTTTTAGTTTTATACAAAACTTAAGCCGTACATAAAATAGAATAAAATGTGTTAACCCTTTTAGCTTCTAATAAGCACTAAACACATACATTAATACATATTTTTCTAACATGATGACATTTTGTTAGTGTATCTCATATGTATGATGCTTTTTTTACCTGGACCTCTAATACAAATGGACTCTGCCCAATTGAACCTCTAAGTAAAATTGATTACATATACACATGTACATTAGGGCGGCCATGGTGGTGCAGCAGTTAGCTTTGCCACCTCACAAGAAGTTCTCTGGTTCGATTCTCAGCTGGGATGCCTTTTGTGTGGAGTCTGCATGTCCTCCCTGTGGTCGCGTGGGTTTCCTCCTGGTGCTCCAGTTTCCTCCCACATCCCAAAGACATGCTGCAGGTGGATTTGACACTCTACATTGGCCCTAGATGTGAGTATGTGCATGTTTGTGCCTTCTGTGGAAGGTTGGGCTCCGGACTGGCAACTCGACACCGTAAAAACTCCACTGCTAATCATGAGCGGACAGGTGATCCACTGTGGTGACCCCTAACTGGGAAAAGCTGAACGAAGAAGAAGAAGATAGACATGCACATACACAGATAAATGAAACAAACAAATATTTAAGGTAATACATGTTATACCATTTGTACTGCGGTGGTGGTGCTGCGGTAGCGCTGTCGCCTGGCAGTAAGACGTTGTTCCGTTCGATTCTCAGCTATAGCGTCTTCTGTCTGGAAACATGTGTGAATGGGCGTACCTTCATTGAAGGTTGTGCATCAGAGCTGGCAACTCAGCACATAAAAATCTACTGCCAATCATTAGCAGACCGGACTTCTGCTGTGGTGACCTTTAACCGGGAAAAGCCGAAAGACGCAACAACAACATGTTATACCATTTACTTATATAAGTAATTCTGAAATTTCCACAACTTAGAAGAAACAATAAATCTGCTATTTAAATGGTTTTAAGAACACAAGTTGATTCAAATGAAATAACCACCTAAAATGCTGTTTTTAGGAAAACTGTCAGTTTGCTGTAGAATAGCTCATCTAGATTGGCCTGAATGGACAGGACCTCTGCCTTTATTACTTTAGTATGAGAATATGGAAATTTGAAAATTTATGAAGCTGCATTCACCAAAGTAAAAGAACTATGATGAAGTGTTTTAAAATGTTCCCTCTAACTTCAACATACTCTTTTTCAGACCCCATCTCATGATGACATGAAATGGACATTTTTGTATTATGACTATACAGTGATTTCCAGTTGACGGATACAAAATCTATTTTTTAGATGACAAAATATAAATATGTAAAGTTGTAGATGTCATGTATATGAGATATAGATGGAAATGATTGTAGTTTGTGTATCTGTGTTCAACGTATGGAATATTCACAAGAAGTGTAAACTGAGATTTCAGGGTAGTATTCAAGTTCTGATACATCTCCCTGCAAACTCACCGGTACAGAAATTTCAGTATGTAACTAACTTAATTCACGTACATACAGAGTTTAAGTATGTAATTAAACATACACATAAGTACACACAGAAATTTTAAATACATAATTAAACATAACATACACAAATACATACAGAAAATGTAGGTTTGTACACCTAAGTACATATAGAGAGTTTAAGTATGTAGTTAAACATCACACACAATACATACAGAGAGTTTAAGTATGTAATTAAATATGACATGCCTAATTACATATAGAGATTAACATAACACACACAAGTACATATAGAGAGTTTAACATAAGACACAAAGTACTTGCAGAGAGTTTTAAGTATGTACCAAATCATAACACACAAGTACTCGCAGAGAGTTTGAAGTATGTACCTAAACATAATACACACAAGTACACACTGGGAATTTAAATACATAAGTAAACATGAGATACAAAAATACATACAGAGAGTTTAACTATGTTGTGATGCCCATGCCCTGGCCCAGCAATCAAGGACTCTCAATCCTAACCACTAACACCACAGAGGGTGTCTTATATATGAGGAAAGGATAACAAATGCACACAGTAAAGTGCAATTTCCCTTAAGAGCACACAGAGATCACAGTCAGTCCAGGGCTGGTCGCTCCCTTGCTATCCAGGTACCCAATAAGAATCCCCACTGGCACAGCTATTGGGCCCATATCTCAGCCAAGTGAGCAAGCTAAAACCTCTAGCACCCTCTCTGTCCAACCAGTGCTTCATGTCCCTGCCCAAGTAGCTGACACACACATACTTACACACTTTGAGAAGAGTTTATACAACCACACAGACACTACTGGGGAAAGCTGGCATAGGTTCTCCAGCTGTGACCCTTTTTCCCAAACTATATGGTAGTACCAGCTGCCACCACCCACTAATAATTATCAGGTACTCAAAGGCCCTTAAAAGGGTGTCCAATTATTACTGTGCAATATTATTATCCAATTGGTAGTATAGCCCAGGGCAAAAGCTGTAGGAGTGTCTTTGTACAATTTTACCAAAGGCATACAAGTACTCTAAAGAGCTTAAATTACCTCTACATAAACCAGCCACAGTTAAAAGGTTTTAAAATATTTAATAATAAATAATTAAAACCACAAGACAATGCTTTCTACTACACAGTGCTAGTCAAGAGTTCAGAGATCACACAGAAATACTTAAAATAAATCAGTAGTACAGTTCTGACATCACAGAAAACACTTAGTCTAGTCTTGCTAGTTCCTAGCTATTTCTAAAAGAAAACACAAATCTAAGATAACTTACATCTAGAGCAAGACAGTGCTGTGAGTTGGATAGTCAAGACAAAAATGCTTAATGCCTTCTGATTCTCTCTGTTTAAATTGAAATTGCAGTTCTGATAAACATTACATCATTCTTTCACTTTCCTGCTGTTTCCAGGCCAACAGAAACTGCATTTACATTATTTTACACCTAGTTAGAAACCAGAGCAATAAAGGACATGTATGCATGCAAATTCTGGTCATTAACTTTAGCCTTAAAACAATAGGCAGGAAGCCTTCATCTAGCCCGACTGGAGCCGAATTGTAAACATCAGCGACAGTCATGAAATAATTTGAACTTCAAAGGGCAGACAACAAATGCTTGTCTTAGTTTTTTTTACAGCAGAAGGTAATGTTGCTACATTGTTTTAAGTTCAACATTTCACAGCATATTCTTTCAGTTAAGAAAACAAGTCTGTAGTTCAACATTCATATTTACAAATGTTAGAATTATGTATAAAATCATATCTGGCTAGGCTGGCAGTCTTCACATATGCAACAACATAACACACACAAGTAGACAAAGAAAGTTTAAGTATGCAACTAAATATAAAATATACAAGTGCACATAGGATGTTTAAATATGTAATACCAAAAGCTACTTCATACTGAAATAGGGTAACACACCAACCAAATAAAACTTGATAAGGTCCTGAGGCAACATGTTAACCCATTTTCTGACCTTATACTTTAAGTGCAGGTGGAATATAAAACTACTGCTCACTGTGAATCAAACAATAGAGAACTGGAAAACAAACTGTTGAACTTCAAAATGTTGGTTTATGACAATTTATATCTGAATCAGTGTCTGAACGTTCAACAAGTAATGTTATGGTCAGGGTGTTCATATGGTTTTAGGCTTGCCCGATTGGAGACAGGACAGCCCTGAGAAGGGGTGGGAGTCTGGTGTAATGGTTAAGGTGCTTACCTTAGAAACACAAGGTGCAGGGTTTGATTCTGACATGGGGTAATTGGCTAGGTGTAAAATGGTCCATAAGGGCAGTTAGCCTAGTACTAACCTATGAACCCTATGATTGTGAGGATATAAATTTCCCAAAGGTAGAAATGAGCAGGATTCCTTGTTCAAAGAATTAGTTTCATTATTTATAAACATTGCCCTTGAGGTCCTTTAAATACTCTTTTGAACATAATCAAGGAATGACTTACCTGAAAGAACAGCTTCATACTCTTGATAGTACCATTAAAAGTCATCATCATTTTTAAAATATAAAGGTTTTTTATGAAAGTATGTTTCCTAAATTAGATAGACAGACATGTTTTAACCTATATGCTGAACAAAGCTTATCCACTGGTTGATGCATCTAAATGTAAGCAAGTGAACTCTTTTGATCTACAAAGTGTGGACCATGTGGAAATCCCACTACCAATTTGTCCTGTAGAACTGTTCAATGAGCAGGATTTTGTGTTGGTTTCAAGAGAGTGAGAACATTTGGTACAGAGGACACACATGGGCAACAAGGTAGACAGAGTGCTGTGTGGACAAGAATCAACAAATGTAGATCAGGACAGTCACTGACAATTTCACAGCACAAGCCATCTTGCAACAAGAACTCAAGCATTAAGGGGAGAGTCAGGAGCAGAGGCACTGATCATAGATGGAGGACATGAATCTCAAGTGCCTTGTTTTTCATTTCAGTAACTTTCACTTGAAGGAATATCATGTAAGTATTTTAAATAAAGGTTTCACATTTATTCAATTAACCAGAACTGATTTGCGAAGTTTTTTTTATTGATTTAAGACTTGTTCAGAAACTCAATTTATATTAAATTTCAAATGATACTTCTAATTTAAATTTCACAAGTTCTAAAAACAAATAAGAACAAAATAGTGCATATAATCCTTGTTTACTATGTAGATTAAATACATTTATGGCAGCATGGACCAATAATAATGGAAGATGGTTTAGTGAGGAAAGTAGGTTTACATGGTAAACTTTAACTGAGGGTGAGAGTAAGACTTTATTTGAATTAAGGAATTTGAATAATTTAAAGTTTATGAAGGTGGATAAAGGAAGTGGATGAGTCATCATTCATCATGGTGTTTATGTAATTAATTCACATCTAGATAATGACAGTCTTGTATAAAAAAATTACTATGTTATATGTACAGAAGTGTTTTAAAAAGACTGATGACTGTCTGTTAGAATTATGAACCCAGGATATAGTGACTTATCCATGAATAATTTTGAGGGTTGCTTCCTAAAAATTCTGAATTATTTTTGGAATTTTAAAGATTCATATGTTGCAGTAGAACATAGTAAGATAGAATCTATACCAATTTATTTTGATTCTTCCTTAAAACCCCATTGAACAGAACACAAAATTTTATTTAAAGGACCCGTGGATGTTTTAGAAAAATTAAGAACCGATAGTTTTAAAGGCAAAGACACTTTACTAATTACTATACAGGTAGAGTCTTTGTATACCTCAGTATTGCAGGGTGTTGGCAAAGAATTTGCAAGAATGAACTTAAGTACATTCACAACATTTAGAAAATAATATCATCTGTTTTTTTTCTGGATTTAATAGGTTCATAAGCTTATAGGTGTTTAACTAGGCTATTGATATGTGAGGATCTTAAGAAGACACTCTCTATATTCACATGGTAGTTTTTAGCCCTTATATGTTGCATAAAAATAAACCAAAGGCAAGCTGAACGAGGATATATTGAGAAATTTACTGTTGCCCCAATCCATAAGAGACATGGGTGCTAAATACGAAATTTATTTGCAGTTTTCTATTCATTCATGTAAATTATGTTTGACTAGAGTAAGAGACATATTTTGCTTTATGTGGAGTAGAAGATGGTTCCATAGAAGACGTATCCTCTGTGATACATCCCTATCCCACCAGTGTGTTCTATATATGTTGCAACAGAGCTTGAGGTCCCTTGCATGGGTGTTCATGCTACCACTGAATTTGCAAATGTGTAGTAAGTCTGAGAAGATAGGGTCTGAAGAGACTCTATACGCAAAACAGAGATTGCCTGTTAGTAGCCTGAATGGTATTGAGAAGAAACATAAGGCTTTGAGATGGTCTGCATAGGTTTTGTGATTCAGGCCCTTGATATTTTTAGTGAGAAAGCACTGTGGTCACTCCAGCTGACAAGTGTTTGGACAGTTGTATACCGAATGGGACATTATATTCAATGATTGGTCAGATGAGTGATGATTACATTAGAATGATTCAGTCCCTGGACCTTGACATCATATCTTTACATGTAAGCTGTGTAATTAAGAAGGACATTGTTACAATAGTGGATACATGATGATCAAGGGACAGTTCACTGTCTGTTGTCATTGTGACATATACAAGGGAAGTTATGCTTGCCAAAGGATACAATTATACATTTGTTGACATTTAGTTTTAGTTTATGGTTTTGACACCGGATATTGTTTTTGAAAGATCCTCATTATTTTATTCTTACAACTGGTACACCTATAGGAAACCTACACAAACCCAAGGACATGTAGACTCTGCACAGAAGGCATCCTAGCCAAGAATCAAACCAGAGAACCTCTTGCTGTGAGGCAACAACCTGTCTGCGGTGCCATGTTTGTGTGGGTTTCGTCCAGTTGCTCCAGTTTTTTCACACATTCCAAAGACATGCAGTAGGTGGATTGGACACTCTAAAGTGGTGTGATACGAATGTGATACGAAAGAGGGATACATTGAGTGAGTGTGATTATTTGACGGTTGCCTCACTATATCTCAACATTCTCTTTATTTTCTTTATTTCTTCCCTGACATATGAAGTAATGCTGTATTCTGGAAGTGTCAGCAGGCATGAGAGATGATGCTGTGTTCCAGAACAGTTTAGGGATTTCAGCAAAGTCACTACATTTGATTACGAAATATGTCTTGTGTGTGTATGTGTGCTGGAATATTCTAGTAAAGTAGTAAACTTGCAAAGTCATTGGAATATTCCAGTGTAACACTTGAAAATTGCAGAATCATTGTATTTGGCAGGAATTGCTGTTCCTTCTGATGTGGGTGGCCAACACCACAGAATGCTCTAGCAAGATCCGGCCTACACTGGGAAAGTACTGATTCTCATGACTTGTGGTAAATAACTTGGTTATATATAGCTGGGGCTCCCTGCACTCAGGCTGAAGCCTCACCTGTGGAGTGGACGCACTGCCCAGGCCTGTTTTCCCGATGAAGACTCCTGCCTAACTGCAACGAGGCTTCCCAGTCAAGACTGAAGACAGGATGAAGCTTTCTCTTTATCGGTGATGTATACATTTTTCTTTAAATGCATTGTCTAATTTCTTTATCAGTGATGTTTATGTTTTTCTTTAAATGTATTGTCTAATTTCATATTTTAGTTAAATAGAGTTTACTTAGTTTTCTGTTTTAGTGTGATTTACTGTTCAATTACATAGAGTTTATTTAGTTTTCTGTTTAGTGGCAAAAATAAAGCTTGTTACTAAATAAATTCTTTACTGTAATGTGAATTATTTCGAATCCTGCTCATTAGGCAAGACATTATCTTGGCGACAAGGATGGGATTTGAAATGTGTTTATATGTGTAATTGCCTTCATTGTTTTGATCTGTATATCAGGAGTATAGCACTCCAATTAAACTGTGGAAACAGATATCCTTGCTTTTGTTTAAATCATGCTAAAGTTTACCATTTCTAGAGACAGATGGAATGTTTCAGTCCTACTGCTCACAGTTTTGGAGTTTAGAATGTTTTAAGAGAGATAAGGGATATCGGAGTTTAATGAAAAACACATGCCAATGGTAAAGAAACATGACATACTGGTTAGAAAGTATATGTGCTAAGTTACATGAATACAGTTTTCTCGTTTTCAGAATTTAACAAGTGTAATAGCTCCATACTAACATAGAAATATGTCAGGATTTAAAGGGTTTAAAATGAAAGCAGCTAACAGCCCAAAGGGTAATATGGACATGCCATTAGTGTTAACTACAAGGTTATTAGAGTATTTTAATATTACAGTTTCCGACAGGATGCTAGAATGGGCAGAGCATGACAGCAAAGATATTTTTTTTAAATTCCTACATGATGCAAGTAAAGATAACAAGGGTACATTCTGATACAGTCAGAGACTGTGAAAAAAAACATACAACAGGTGAGAAAAGTTCTAAGACAGTCGCAAGAGGCAGGTTTCAAAGTAAATACAAACAAAATACAGTTCTTGTCACAAATGTAGCATTTCTAGAAATCATTATCAGACTGACAGGAAGACCTACTTCCTAGAAAAGGATAAGGGGCATTCTACAATTGCCAAAACCTTTGACAATTTCAAATTTGTAAAAATCCATTGGAAACATAAAAAAAAATGTTAAAGCAAAAGTTAGCACAGGCAACGGAGCTAATAGCTCCCACTAGTAAATTACATCTTATTTTGAAAGCTGCAGCATGGAAGGACACACTCTCAGTTGTGCTATTACAGGCTTGGCCATAAGAGGCATCTCAGAAACTGAATATTAAGTTAAGACAGGTTACTTTTTGTAGCAAAAAAAAAAGGTCCCTGCATTAAACAATTTGTGGCCATTTACTTGAAAATAAAACAGATAGTGTTCTTTGGGGTAATAGTTCTAACTCCACTTTGCTAAATAACAGTAAAAGAAATCACAGAAGATGTTAGTCAGGCATTCCTCTACAGTACATGTAAATGGTGCATGTTTCTAGAAGGATGAAAAGTACTACATTGAGTTTGCAATAGAGACATTGCAAAAGCAAAACAAACCAATTATGCTTGTTACCAGGATGCATGTCAGTACAAAGGGATGAGGTAGAAGCTGCACAATATGTCCTGCAGCATTGACATCCAGTAAATATTTGCTTTGACAATGCTTATATAGTAAATTCTCTGAGACTACTTATGGCAATGTGGGCTAGAAGAAAGTTTATTAATAGTGCAGGACTAATTCAAAAGTACAGGTTGCAGGGACAGTTCAGTATTTTAAACTTAAAAGCAAAGCATCAACAATGAATAAAAGACCTGGGATTCCTATTATGCAATGCATGATAAGTTCACGCAAGACGCACCAGATAGGACATGCACACAAAGTTACATTCAGAATTGAACTAAGACAGGCATAGGAGGGGTGGCAATGTTACATAAAAGCTAGCTTAAATATCTGTGCCTAATAAATTACAAACATAATCGCTATTTGAAACAATTCCAGTAACTAATTCCACTGTTAAATGGGAACAGCCTTTTGCTCAGCTATCATTAAAGCAGTGACAGCATGCTTGGTTTATAGACAGGTCAGTTAAATATGTTAAAAAAATGTTAAAAGGCTCTAAGTTTATAATCCAGTAACTAAGAAAATCTTAACATCTTCAGGGAGTGGCATAAGTAGTCCGTATGCAAAATTATATGCTGTATATCAAGCACTGAAACAGGAGATGCCAGGTACATGTCAGATTTTTATTTTATTTATTTTATTTTACATTTGTTGACTGGGCTGGTCTAACTGGAATATAAATCCATTTTCAGTAGAGGCCCAGGGAGAAAAGCTCCAACACAAACACAATATATACAGTAAAAGTTGTCACAATTCAGAGAAGTATAACAGTAGTTAAAAAGTTCTAAACAGTTTCAGCCATACAGACTTGATGCAATTGTCATTACAAGAGTACATGGCTCATGATGAGGAGATATGAAAAACAAAAATATAACAAAATAGTTGTGTACTTGTGCAAGCAGAATAAAATAGCATAATAAATGTGTTTACTTATACAAATGGACCATGTGATACAGTGAAATACAAGATTTATAGGAAACAGCAAGAGGATGTCAGTAGATAGAACATACTCCTATTAGAAGCAGACAACACATAGGAAATAGAAAAAAAAGATAGTCAGGGTTAGTACAAGGGCATAACCAATGAGTACTGAGAAATTGTTTTAGTTTCTGTTTAAAAAGTGTTATAGAGGACAGAGATAGGAGTTCAGAGGGAAGTATGTTCCAATGTTTGCCAACAGAGTTAGAGAACAGCGAATCTCCAGCTGAGTTGCTGGATTTGCTGATAGTAATAAGTAGCTTATTAGAAGAGCGTAAATTCTTGAGATTGTTGTAGGGGGTTATGAGAGTAGTCAGTATAGGTGTACAGGTGGGGTAATACAGGCTCTTATGGATAATAGCAAGTTGGTGAAATAGTATCTGGTTTTGGAACTCTAGTCATCCTAATTGCTTTAGGTTGTTACAATGATGTGTTCTAAAAGGAGAACCTGTGGCAAATCTAGCAATACTATAATAGGAGGTAGCAAGTCTGTTGAGGTTGTTTTTTGAGAGATTGGTAAATATGGGTGAAGCATAGAGTAGGGTAGAGATTAAATGAGTTCTAGCTATAGCAGTTTTGGCTGAAGGAGTAAGAAAGGGTTTGATTCTGTAAAGGGATCCCAGTTTCTTATTTACTGTTTTTATAGTGATGTTAATATGAGTATCGAAGTTTAGGTTATTATCTATGGTTATTCCAAGAAGTTTAGTGGTTAGGTCAGGAGATATAAGAGTCCCGTTCTTGGATATAAGAGTGAAGTGAAGAGGGGTTGACCTGCGAGTAGGAGTAAAGAGTAGAAGTTTAGTTTTTTTAGGGTTAAGTAGGAGGCAACGGTTTAAAAACCATTGCTCAACTGTATTAAATGCTTTTTGTGTCAGGGACTGTAGCTCGGTAGGAGTTTTAGCTGAGCAAATAATGGTGGAGTCGTCTGCATATTGAATGCAGGTTGCATGTGGAATTGCTAGGTGGAGGTCGTTAGTGAAAATGGAAAATAACAGTGGGCCTAATATGGAGCCCTGGGGAACACCAAGGAAATGGGGAGGTGAGAAGATAGATTGTTTTCCCATAGTACTGCCTGTTGTCTTTTATCTAAGTAGGATTTGAACCATTTTAAGGCTAGTGTATCAAGAGAAAGAGATTTAAGTATTTCTATAAGGAGCTGGTGGTTAACCATGTCAAAAGCCTTAGATAAATCAATGAAGACAGATGAGGAAAGAGTATTATTATTACGGTTTGAATTTATACAGTCTGTGAAGGAGAGTAGAGCTGTGGTGGTACTGTGGTTAGGTCTAAACCCATGTTGACAGTTGGCAAGTAGGTTATTTTCAATAAGATGGGTGAGTAGTTGCTTATGGACACATTTTTCCATAATTTTTGCCAGTGGAGAGAGTAGAGCTATTGGTCTATAGTTTGAAATGTCAATGGAGTTTCCGCCTTTATGAAGGGGGATGATGTGTGAGATTTTCCAGATAGATGGGATATATCCTTCTGTTATAGTTCTGTTTATTAGTATAGAAATGGGGAAGGCTATGGCTTTGGCTCCTTTTTGCAGGTATTCTGCAGGTAGATGGTCAGCAGAGGGGGTAGTAGGTTTTAGTTTTTCTAGAAGAGAGCAAATGAAGGAAGTAGGAACAGGTTTTAGCTGAAATGATGGAATCGGGTAAGTTGGTGAGGTGTTTAGATTATGGAAACTTGGAGATAATTGCTTAGCTAGTGTTTGAATGGCATCTGTAAAAAAAGAATTAAAGGCATTGGCAGTTTGTGTTGGATTCTCATGGCTAGAGTCTTTTGGGCTAGGTGTAGTAGATTGGCCTGGGTGTAGGAGTTTGTTAATGCTGGACCAAAATTTTTGTGGGTTCCTTTGGTTAGTTTGTTGTAGTTGGATGTAAAAGTTTTGTTTATCTAATAGGATAGCTTTTTTAGTAGTATTTCTAAGTTGTCTGAAGGTTTGGTGGTCTGTAAAATTCCTGGTAGTGCGCCATTTTGCCCAAGATTTGTTTCTGAGGAGAATTTTCTGTTTAGTAGTTATGGTGAGCCAAGGGGCAGTTTTAGCTTTCTTTCTAATAGAGCGTACTGGGGCATGTTGGTCAAGGATGGCTAAGAATTTGGAATTAAAGTAGTCAACTGCTTTATCTAGAGGGAGTATTTTTAGTGATGACCAATTGCAGTGTTTGAGTTCTAGTTGGAAAAGCTCAACAAAGATCCATACCTCATATAGTTCAAGGACATATAGGACGAGGAAAGTTGCCGGGACAAATATGGCAAATTGATTATGTTGGTCAGTAGCAAATGGACTAGCAACCTGGTTGCCTACATGGCATAAAAATGATCGGAAAATTCATTCTAAAAAAAGTTTTAAAAAAAATTACAGCAATCAGTTTATAAAAAAATAAGTCAAGGTACTGTGACAGTTTATCATGTTAATGCACATTGTTCTGCAGACTCTCTAGAATGGTGGTTTAATTCTGTTACAGATGAACAAACGAGAATTTCAGAAGCTAATATACCAGATGATTCTGAGCAAATGGAGATGGCAAAATGGGCACATCAGAAGTGCAGACTCCCGGGAGAAAAGGCTACTTACAGGTGGGCACAAACAAGAGGAATTGCACTTTCATTAGACTTAATTAAAACCGTTATATTACAATGCCCGATATGTCAGCATACTCAACAAAGATCCATACCTCATATAGTTCAAGGGCATATAGGACGAGGAAAGTTGCCGGGACAAATATGGCAAATTGATTATGTTGGTCCTTTACCTTTAAATAAAGGCTGCCAATATGTATGTTACAGCGGTAGATACTTATTCTGGGTATCTTATTGGTTTTTGCCGACGAGCGACACAGGTAACTACTTTAAGAACTTTAGACTTAACCATTTTGTATTATGGAATGCATTTGCAAATACAGAGTGACGGTTCCCATTTTAAGGGAAAAATGGTACAGGATTTTGCAAAACAACATAATATTGAATGAGTATTTCATATACCCTATTACCTGCAGGCAGCAGGGTTAATTGAAAGAATGAATGGCTTACTTAAAGATCAATTAAGAAAAGTAGTAAATGGGACTCTGCAAAACTGGAGAGATAATTTAAATATGGCATTACAGATTTAAAATAATAGACTGATTTCAGAAACAGAAACACCATTAATGAGAATGTTAACTCCAGCATTGCAGATCAAACCATATGTGACGACTGAAACAATTACATATTGGGAAACTCAAGCAGGTGCATTAGCTCCTACTAGAGCTACACCTGAGACTGCAGGATTGAGTCTATATTCAATGAATGCTTGTAAAATACTGCCAAGGACAGTTTAGCTGATAGAGACTGGGATTGGAATTTAAATTCCAACAAAGCATTTTGGTTGGATAGTGCCTCAATCAACACTTGCTTTGAAAGGTGTTCAGGTTGTAAATGGAGTTATTGAAACAGGTTATCAAGGGGAACTTAAAATTATTCTGTTAAATACTTCAGATGAGAATGTTCATGTACAGAAAAAGGATAGGGTAGCCCAAATATTTATTGTACCTGTGTTAGGCGGCACCGGCACCAGAGGGCAGTCACCGCCTGTCACTGCCTTCGAGAGGGAACAAATATCCAATATGCATGAAATCAATTCAGGTGCAAAAATATGGGTCCATGAACCCAATAAACAACCTGAACAAGCAGAAGTTATTGCTACTGGAAATGACAATACTGTTTTAATTATTAAACCAGGAAAGGAAAAATGGGAATATGTGCCAGAAAATTGGTGTTATTTGCGAGAATAATCATACTACTTTTCTTTGATTTCAGATTCCAATTCCAATGCTAATTGTTGCTGGTGGAGTCCCTTTGGCAGAGTGTGTAACACCAGGAGTAAAAGCAATTATAATTAATTCAACGGTACTCCAGTGGGGATGGGCTGCTAGTACACGAAATAGAACATAAGAAAATTTTCCCTGTCCTGCTGGACAAGGATGCCCTCTACCAATTTGACTTTTTAAGGAAATGTAACTATTTGGAGGGTAAGAAGAGGGCATTTTTATGTTCAGTTACTAGATGATAGACAAGCTATGGTAATAATTCAAAATTACACAGACATAAAATGTTGCAATTGTAAATATGAACAGACATACTGAAACAATTACTACTTTTGCCAGAATGGAACTGATATTTATAATAAATCAATTGATTTACAGAACATTACAGTATTGTTTTGTATGAATGCAACTCAGATTATAAATGGAATATGGGCCTCTCAAATAACTATATTGAACAACCACCCCAGGGCTCACTTTGACCAAATAATTAAAGTCCCTTCTACATGTAAATATGTAGGTCAAACATATCAAAAACTGTACTATATTTTAATGTTACTTTTCCAAAAACTGGTAAATGTAGACAGAAACGAGCTTGGTATAGCACCTTATTAGGAGGTATTGGTACAGGGTTAGGAACTTTAAATGCCATTGATGTCGAAGTCTTAGCTAATAAAATCAAAATTGCGGGTCAGAATGTTTCACAAATTATAAATTTACAAGCACAGTGGAATCCTATAGTTTGGCATACCCCAAAACAGCTAGTTAGTTATGAGAAAGAAATTTTTGGATCAATTTAATGCTTCTGTAGTTCATAATTTGAAATTTGACAAAAATGTTACTAAGTTTGTAAACTGGACAACATGTACTTTGCACTCTTTTTATGTTTCAATACAGAAGAATTTTGTGCAGACAAAATTAATGCTTAATAATGAACATATATGGAGACAATTATTTGACAAATGGATACCTAATACTAATTGGATAAGATTGTTTTCTGAAAAAACAAGATGCACAGATAATTTTTGTACAGGTTATATCATGCATTATAATGTCACAAATACAAAAATAATGTGTCAATTTGTAACCTTGCCATTGGTATTTGGACCTCCTGTGTATCCATTCCAGTATTGGTTACCCCGTGTAGAAGGAAATTATATCGACTTCTCAAACAGAACGCACAAACTGGAACACTGTACTGAAATGATGGATGGACTTATTTGTAGACAGCATTCCCCTATATATGAACCGTGTTTTCTTCAGTATTCCATCAACATCTGTAAATGAATTGTATTACCTCCCATGTTTGAAATGTTTGTAGAAATAGCACCTCAATTTATATGCTTAGTGACAAACCAAACATTATTGCATGTTTTAACGCATCCTTTTGTAGGTTATTTAGATAATGTAACTCATTTACATTGGCACAATGAAATTTATGTCTTTTCTCCTGAAACACATTAATGTATTTCATACCTGGTTACCAGACAAGCTGGAATATCATAATTTGACATTTAGCTTAAATCTTTTACAGAAAGTATTAAATAATACTCAACATCTTGAAAAACATTTACAGGTAGTAAATCATAGTATTTTACATCATGAAATGCCAAGCATTATTATAGGGAATAAATTGGTTAGTTTAGCCAAGAAGACAAAATCTGATACTGCACACAACTGGTGGAATATATTTACTGGATGGTCAACATCTGCTACCAAATTGTTAAATTGGTTAATACATCCAATATTAATTTTAATGATTGTTTTGATTCTGTTAACATTTTGGAATTGTGGCTTAACTTATTGCCCAGGCCTGTTTTCCCGATGAAGACTCCTGCCTGACTGCAACAGGGCTTCCCAGTCAAGACTGAAGACAGGATGAAGCTTTCTCTTTATCAGTGATGTTTACGTTTTTCTTTAAATGTATTGTCTAATTTCATATTTTAGTTAAATAGAGTTTACTTAGTTTTCTGTTTTAGTGTGATTTACTGTTCAATTACATAGAGTTTATTTAGTTTTCTGTTTAGTAGCAAAAATAAAGCTTGTTACTAAATAAATTCTTTACTGTAAAGTGAATTATTTCGAATCCTGCTCATTAGGCAATACAAGTGGCCATAGGTGTGTGTGTGTGTGTGTGTGTGTGTGTGTGTGTGTGTGTGTGTGTGTGTGTGTGTATGCGAGTGTGTGGTATGGAAGAACAGCCGGGGCAGATCTAGACACCCACAGGTGTGAACCATGGCGCTAGATGATTGTCACTGTTGAAATGACTCCCTGACCGCATGTGTAAAAAAAAAAAAAAATGAAAAGGGGTTGTGGATTGATGGATTTTCAATGGATACATACTTCAGTTTTCCTTTAGTTAGAATTTGACAGCTTGCAGTTTTTTATCAGATGTGCTTCACAGCAAACATGAGCAATTTACTTTGTCTTAAAGGATCAAATATAGTACATATCAAAATAATAATACTAATATAAATACCACCTCAAGTCCCCCTGAAAAGAGGCTAGTGGGACTAACCTGATCAACAAAGGTAAATAAAATGAATGTAATAAATATTATGTTATTGTAACACCAGATATAAAACCAGTACTCATACATTCATTTGTTCTTTCTTCAGTTACCCACTTTATCTAATTCAGGGATGCAGGGGAGCTGCAGCTTATCTCAGTGATCATCAGTGGGTAAAAGACAGTGAAAATTGATCTTATAAATAGTACCAGTCTACTGTGTGATGAACCCCTCCTCCCCCCACACACATACTACATATGCACACAACTGTACGTGATTTGGGGGATCATTAAATCACCTATAGCATGTCTTAGAGATATAAGAAGAAACAGAGCATCCAGCAAAAACTCGTACAAGAACAAGGTGGACAAGCAGCCTTCAAATGGAGAGCAAAGAATTGAACTGTGAAAGAAAATATAATGAGGCAGCAAATTAACCACTGCACATTATACTACTCTAAAAACGTTATTAATTTGACCCTAAGGATCCCAAAAGCGATTTATTAAACATATTAATTATTTTGAAAAATAAATAAAGCAATTACCATTAATAAGAATTGTTAATTGATATACAAAAGTTCAAGCTGCTGATGATATTCATCATAAAGATCTTTGCTGCAAAAAATGTGGTAAGGGGGCATCAGTCTTCTGACCAGATCTTTTTATTATCTGTAGGCTGGGGTAAGTAGGCTGGGCAATCTCACGATGTGACTTTTTTAAGGAGCCTGGAATTTAATAATAAGAAGGAGCATACCAAAATTTATTTATTTATTTTCTACTAAAGTGAAAGAGTAGTTACACACACACACACACACACACACACACACACACACACACACACACACACACACACACACACACACACACACACACACACATGCATGCACGCACACACACGCATGCACACACACAGAAACACACTTATGCATGCAAGTACAAATATACTCACACATGACATGCTATGTATAAATGATTTAGAGACTCACTGATTACCTCCTTTATGTCTTTGGCATGCAGAATGAAACTGATGCTTTCAGAAAAACAGGGAGTGCATGCAGACCCTGTACAGAGTGCAGTTCAGCTAGGAATTTTACTGGAAACATACGTAGAATGAGGCAACAACACTAACTGCTGTGCTACTGTTATTTTGTGAGATAACATTCTGGTGAAATCTGAAATTATAGTTGTAATTTATACTGTTTTATGTGGAGTTTTTTCATTGTCTTCATAGAACCCTATCAGTAAGTACTGTTCTTTGCCTCATACACTATTAAAAGATTGTCACCTTAAGTAATTGTTTTGGTTTGTTTGTGGAGCACCCATGATGTGGATAACTGTAAGCCCTACTGCAAGGAGACTTACACATCTACAAGATTTTATTGAGCATCAGCAGCATCTTTCCTTAACAAAACCTTCATCCTTCTTTTTCTTTTACTGTTGTCCCTCTTGCATCTTCTAAATTCCTTTAATAGTAAAATAAATGGGGTGTAATGGGACTGTGGAGTTAGAAACTTTAAAAAGATGCAGGTTCCTTCAGGCATCCCCCTCCCAGGAGCATGTGGTGGTGACCAGGAGGCATAAGTCTGACATGCTATGCCCCCTCTGCCCAGACTATAATGTAAATACTGTCACCAGACCACTTCAAAGCCAGCTACTGTAAGGCTCTTCCAAGGGTACCCAATTATACTGTGTAAAATTAATACTAATACAAAAGGTAGTGTTTGACCAATACAGCAAGGCTTGCATGAGTGGTCACAGTTTCACCAAATAAATATATAAGTGCTCTCAAAGTTTAAAATATTCTCTAAACGACTAACCACAATGAAAAGTTTAAATATATTTAATAATAAGTAATAAAAGAACATAAAAATACTAAATATCTATTTACAATAAACACCAGAGTTACAGTGACAGCAAATATTAAAATAACACAGATGGAAAGGTATATATAGTTTTCACGACTGACTAAAGGATTACTGTTCACTAGTTCACTTACTAGAACAAGGCAAGATGATATGAGTGAGTGGTCCTTCTTTGTCATGTTTCACAAACAGACTGCTCTGAGACTTCTGTTTCATCTAATATTATATGGTTACTAAGATACAAGCAATTAAAATGTTGTTAGTCCCTTTAATCTTATACACAGGTCAGGCATATTTTTATCAACTAGAGGAGAAGCTGTGGATAGCAATTACAAAAGAGTTGAAGGATCTTATCTGGGAAGGGAAGACAGCAAGGGTCAAGTAGGATAAGCTGATTCTTCTAAAAAGCAAGGCAGACTAGTATTACCCAATTTGAGGGGGTATTTTAGTGCAATGCAGTTAAGGGTCTTATACATAGCACAAGCAGAAAACTATAATTCAAAGTAGAAAGGAATGATGATGATACAGGGAGGAAGCTCAAGAAATAGGGTGAGATTTGGATTTTGGATGCAGACTCTTAAGGAGAACAACAAAAATAATACAGAGTGTTATATTAATAAAATAGCAGGGAGTAGTCTAAAAACTAAATCAGCACGAGAATGGAGAAATGTGATTCTGCCAATAGGGATGATTGTGGTTATGGATATCGATAACAGGCAAGAGGGGGATGGAATTTATTGGAGAAAACTGGCAAAGGAACCAAGGTATTGGGAGTAAATAACTAGAAAGATAAATGTAATAGAATGGGAAGAGGCCAAGAATTTATTTGAACTGCAGGTTAGACATTGCCTTCCCTATCAAGGACTGATATCAGAGTATAGAGAAAGATAAATAAATAGGCAGGTCCTAAATGAAATACCAGCACTGTTATAGTTTTTAATAGAATCTAGAACAGCAGCTGCCATTAAAAAATGAATAATTAGAGGAGTATTTAAAATATTGCATGATAATTATAAGAATCAATCAGATGAGCTTAAAAAAGATTGGGAATAGAGATTGTATAAGCAATTCCTAAAAGAGACAATGGGAGATATACTGTATGCATATCTCCCAAATATGCAACAAAGTCTAGAAAATTTGAGATCTTTGCTTGGAAGTATTTACATAGGTATTTTTATAGCCCAAGTAGACTCCAAAATTCTTTTCCCAAGGTGGATAGCAAATGTTGGAGGTGTGATGGGCAAGAAAGAGGTGACTGGGAACATATTTTTTGGGAGTGTAGTGAGCTGGCTGATATTTGGGATTCCCTGTGAACCGGTCTGTCAGAGATGCTGGGTGAGTGGATTGGATTGACTGGGGAGGTGATATTTTTTGAGCTATGATGCAGAATTGGAATTGCCTAGACATAGTAAAGCCTTGCTGAGTCTAATTATGGTTGCAGCCAAAAAAGCAACCACTACAAAATGGAAATGAATGTCTAGACCAACTTTATTAGAAGTAGTGAATATAGTAACAGAGATAAAACAACTGGAATTGGGATCTTTAGAAAAGGGATGGAGCAAACTACATAGAAACAAATGGGAATTGTGGGAACAATATATGCAGAGAAGGAATGAGGTTTAAGAGGCAGGATTTGAATGAGCCATATAATGCTTTACTGACAATGACTGGATAGATTATAAGTGATGTATAATGTTTGCAACTACAGTTGTTTTAATGGTGTCTGTGATGTATAATGTTTGCAACTAAAGGGGTGTCAATGTTTGTTTTTCATTTATATAAATGTAAGATTGCCTATGCCATATTTGATAATTTAATAAAGACGTTTATTGAAAAACATAATTTCAGTGCTGGATTACAGAATGACATCACATACATCTGGTCACCTGACTTCTGGTTCCCACACTACCTCCTTTACTAAAATCTTAACCAGAATCTAGTACATATGTGTCAAAATACACACACATAGAGCTTTGCTAAGATGTGTTACAGCATCTGGAAGCTATAAAACAATTTCAAAAGCTTCCACCCTTCCAGGGTAGAAATTAGTTCACCCCTAATGACAATACAGTAGGGTTCCTAGTCCTGGTTTTCACATACATTTTGTCTCTGGCTGCAATCAGAACTGTAAGATACAATCTTTATGGCCTAAACCAGGTAATCTAATTTCAGTCTGTTTTTCAAAGTTAACTGGACTAAGATTAACCACTTCTCTTTCAGTATCCTCTGTTACAATATATTCATTTCAAGATTTCCAATACAGTCTGACATACAGGTCTATTTCTTTTCTGTCCAGCAGGACCTACTTTTGGTACACTTTTAACACAAGCAGCATACAAATATATTTTCAACACAAGTACCTATACAAATCAGTTTGATATACACATGACATATAATTCTTTACAAAACTCCAGCTAGCTGTGCTGGCATATGTTGCACATCCACTGCCCTACTTCTCCTGACATAGCTGGCAATAACTCGTATCATTATAACAACATTAATTAATCTAGGCCTCCCATCATTTTCTCATACCTTTTCTACATTCATTCCTACTATCCCTTCTATCACACCCTACCCTGCTTTACTCTTGCTATTATACCCTTTCACCAAAATTTATTATATCTTATGACCTCTAGAATATTAATAATTGTTATGAAAATCATCTATTTAAACAATGCTGTGTTTTTCTATTATCAAGTTTTGCTTATTTTTTGTGCTTGAATGTTAGGACTTTATTATGCCTGCTGAGTTTTTCATTCTGCTAAACTAATGTGTTGTTTTTCATATTTTTGTGCTTGAATGTTATCACTTTATTATGTCTGTTGAGTTTTTCATTCTATAAACAAATGTGTTAACCATATGTATCTGGAGTTTTTCTCCCCAGGCCTCCACTGAAAATAGATACTTTATGACCCAGTCAGACCTTCTCTGTAAACAAATGACAAATAAATAAATACATACATTTCTATGGTATTCATATAAATATGCAAATATTGCTAACATTCATAGCTACTATTATAGAAAATAAGCTTGAAAATATCACTTTATGGATTGAATGTACAGAGTGGCAAAATCATGTATTGGAGACAGGGTGCCCTCAAAGGAATTTACCTTGACGTGACAATGTTAGCAGACAATGATTGGAAAAGGTGTGATGAAGTAACATCATGTTTAAAATTTGATTATGTTCCTATTTTTCTAAGGACTACAAAAAGAAGCAAAGCACATAATACATAATACAAGTTTCATATACACATAACCCACAAACCATTAAGTGAACTATGGATCAGGACTATGGCTTTTAGTAAAATACATATAACTTTTTTGACTTTTCTGGTAGTCAAAGGAAACAATATTACTCTCCCAATGAAGATTTAGCTCACCCTTGGAAAAAAACTATTGTAGGCTATATTTACAAGTTAAGTCAAACATAACATAAATAACTAAGTCTTCAGATGTACTCCTGACTTCAGCCTCATGTGGTTTTTGTATATGCATATGTATTTATGTGCTTCTGCAGCAACTATGTTTGTTGGACCACTGATGAATGAGTGATGTATTGTTATAGGTCTAAGAGAGTATACAACTAGCAGAGATGCAAGTTATAATGCAATTAATTTCTTAGAACACTTGTTTTTAGATTCAAAACTATGATGTGGGAAGATATGTACTCAGAAAAGTACATACGACTTAATGGAGTTCCAAAAGGGCTGAGGATATTCACATTTCTAAATGGAATAGCAGAAGATTCTGCTTTGTTAAATGAGCTTTCACAGTTGCATCACATTATTTTAATGCAATTGTTGAAAACAATTGAACACAATCGGAAGCAGCTCCACATGTGCAGAGAAACAATAGACATGCCAACAGTCTATTTTTAATTCACTGAATAATTTTAATGACTACAAAAACAGTATAAAGACATTTTCAAAAAATGGCTGAGCACAAGTAGAAAGTTAAGATGAGAAAACTAAAGAAATGGAAAGACATTGTAAGGAATATGATAAAATGTATAATCTTTCTGTAACAAAGGTCCATCAGACATAGATCATACCAGGCAACCATTACAAAATGAAGATAAACACATGAAGGATCAGTATTTTTAACAGAAGCTGCACCAGTAAGTGAACCCCTGGGGTCATCCAGGCTAGCTGCAGAGACACAAGAATGCCACTAGAAGAAGAAGAAGATATTCATGGAGAAGAGGAAGGTCCTGCTGCAGAGCAAGGTGATATCATTGACCACAGAGGTGACCATGGAGGAGAAAATGCATCAACGATTGCAGCTACCTTGGTCAAAGCACCAGAGGGCTTTTCAGGTGAGAAACAACAGCTGTGATGCAACACTCACTTGGGTTATGGGTCACAGTCGAGAGAAAGCATTCCCAAGGAGAAAAGACATTAAGTTTTGCAGGAATGTTGTAGTATTCACAGAAGAAATGGAAACGTTTTGATTCACTATTACAGTTTGTGAGCATTGCCAAAGCAAATAAGTAATGGTTTGACAGGGATTGTGATATGATGCAGATGAACACAATTTAAGGTAATTAATTTATCCAGTAAAGAGTTAATAGAAAATAGACTACATTTTTTGCAGATGGATTTAACTTTATTACCTAGTTATACCTAAGTAAAGCTCAAGGGTAGTGCATATTTCAATTGCATTAAAGTTGTATGCAAGACAGCTTAATTTAAAAATAATGGCTGCCTTAAATAACTTGGGCCAAACAGTCATAGTGATAACATCATCAACAAACCAAGCCTTGTTTAACTCTGGTTTGCACACAAAAATAACAACTTTACATAGGCCTTTGAGAATGATGCCACTCAACTGTTACATTAGTAAGAAAATATTGTTACCTGACTGCACTAGACATTGTATACCTGCAGATAAATGGGGTGCATTCTTAATTATAGAGACTGGTATGTTTTTAATCAAATAGAGAATGTGTTATTAGGTGAAAATTGCTTTTTGCTAGTAAGTTTTAATATAATTAGCAGCACCTACTGTAAGACAGGTGACTTACTTTGAGTAGTTGGAGGAAAACATTTCCAATTTCTTCCTAGTCACTAAACCTGTAATCACTGTGCACTTAGGATACCCAAAGTTCAAAAAAATTGAAAGGAACCCTCACTCTGCCCAAATGTCTTAACTGTCAGATCAGAAATGGAATCACTGGAAATTCTGGCTGACACAAAGCTGAACTCCTTTATGAATCTCTAAGACTGTATATTACAGACACTTATGATTTTGTGGACAGTATGAATGTTTTAATGTCTTAATGGCTGCATTGGCTGGGGACTTCATAAGAGATCACATCAAGTCAACTTCCATGAGGTAACGGTCCATACTGTTTTTAAATACTGATAGAAGTTCTGAAAGTCTTATTTTCAGAGGTACCTTATTCCAGTGTTTTGCAGCCATATAGTTGAAAGAGCTTATATTGCTTGGCTTTTTTTTTAATTAAGAATCATCACTATGTTGTTCAATATGTTAAAAATAAGATATGTAAGGTTGCTGCTAAATATCCATTATGCAAACATTATTATACCCAAATTAAGTCTCCTCAGTATGAATAGCAGTAGACTGAATAGACATTTGATATTTGAAGTCCAACTTCAAATTTTACATTTTTACTACTGATTGTAAAAGTGTTGTGCCTTTGTATTTTTTACATCTCTTTCATATCACTAGGGCTGTAGCTGCAAAAGCATTCAGATATTCAAGTATAGGTCAAGAGCTGGTTAACAGTATAGTTCAACAGTTGGTTAACAGAATGACTGAGGAGTTGGACATTACTGTTTGTTTAAGCCTTTTTATTATTTGTAAGTTCTACAGTCAAACTTAGGGGTAGTCATTGTGGAAGTGATGATGATGTTCAGTATTGCAAACTTTTTTATGTGAAACTGGGAAAACAATTTAATCTGTTCTACTTTTGAACATGTAGCAAGCTATTTTCATTTAATTGATGACATGCTTGTGTTACTGACAGGTGATGTATACTGATTTGTAGAAATAAACATTACTGCTCTCAAAGAAATATGCAATTATAGACACATTAGTCTGTAAGAATAAAAATTGGGAAACACTGTCCACAAAGAGATACAGAAAACAGGAATGCGGTAATCTTTATGTACACTACAGCAATGGCTAAACAAATTTGTTGAAAATAAATGTGGTTAAAAGCCAATCTGAATTACAAGAGTGATGTGTTATGAAAAGGTATATGGCACCCTATGTAGGTAAGAGTATTCAGAGTGATAGAAAAAAGAAGTATTTGGTATAAACTTGTGGCAAAGGATTGTATCGTAAAATACATGCTGAAGATGCTGACTGACAAACAGGTCAGGCAGGTCCCTTAGGATTAGAATATATGTTGGTGTACATGACGATGCTTTTAAGTAGTTAGAGGGAGCTGGAACATTTAGATGATTAAGACAGCATTAGAAAAGGTGCTTGAGGACGGGCCATGTTTTTATTATTAGAAGAGATGGTCTAAAAATCTTCATGAAAAGATCAGTAAAAGAAAAAGTATATCTGTGCTGACTCAGAAAAAGAAAAGGTCCATTTTCATGATCATTTTCAGGTGGTTTTGGGTAAGGTATGTGGCCAACAGCCCTTATTTTTCCACTGAAAAAAAAAAACAGGTAAAATATCTGGTGTTAAGGGATACTTTACAACTTTGCATGTAACTTGTGTAATGTGATACAGGCAATTACTTGTAGTTCTTGGATAACTTTTATGTAAGAAGGACTGGCAGAAAACCGCACAAAGGATACCAACTAATATTTATATCATAAGGCAAAATAGAGTTAATATGCTCTGTACAAACATTCCACACAGCATTAGACTGTGGTATATTTCCGGGGGAATTTCCGAGATTTTTCTTAACAAAAGAAAGATAATCTGGCAGCTGATATTTGCTGCCAATTTTACATTGGAGATGAATGAACTGATATCTATTATGTGTGAGTTAAACACATACAATTCAAGTAAAGATATTCATTGTTCTGGGCTGTGACAACTGCTCATTTTTTACATTGTAAGACTCAAGATATTCACTGTTCTGAGTTCTGTCAGGTGTTTCATTTTATATTGTTTAAGCTTGTTTTAAATGCTGCTGTTTGGTAGTATACATTTGTTTTAAACAAAACTGAGTTCCTTATACATTTATCTGAACATATTTTCATGTGTTTCTGTTACAAATCTGTTTATTGGACCACTAATGCATGACAAATATTGATAACTTTATGGCCATATTTATAGTCCAGGGCTTCACAAACGGCTTACAGTTGTCTGTGAATAGTGGTGCAACATAGATATGCAAATGAGGTCAGCAAAAGTCATTTGTGATGAATATGGAAAAGCAAAGCTTGTTTTGAAAACACATCCACTTCTTCAAAAGAATAGGTTGTATAAAGTTCAGCATTGCAAAACTGAGAACTTTTGTAAAAGTCTGAGGGTTCACATTACTTTTTTTTTTTTTTTTTTTTGCTTATTACGGGTGAGCATGCCTAAGCACAGCCATACTTAAAATGTTTAAGGAAAGCTGCAGAATGTGCAACACTTAAAATAGATTTTCTTTTTTTTTAAAAGAAAAGTGGTTCATAATATTTTATATAGGGTTATCTTTGTGAACAGCCTGATGGATTCATTAAAAAACAGAAGGGGAGATAAGAAAGATTAAAAAAGGGGAGAGAAAACAAAGAGATGAACACACAAGGGGAAACATCAAGAGGGTTTGTGCTGGAGGACGTAGGATAGGATGGGCTATATATTTTTCTTCGGGATTGACCCGTTATTTTTTCTTTTTTTTTTTTTTTTTTTTTTTTTATGAGAGAGTAGTGTGGGTGGGAAATAGGTATGAGGGTGCAGGAGAAAGGATAAGGGAAGAAGGGCTGAGGAAGTGCCAGGTGGAGTCCCTGTCCAGAGAACCTCAGACATGTCCACTGCAAGATAGTTTTACAGTGGAGGGACCCAATGTTGAGGGTGAGGGACCTGTGTTGGTGCTGTTGTCAGCACCAACTGAGAGAGCATGTCTTCTACATGATGAAGAGAGATTTGACTAGTTGAATTCTCCTGTCCGCTACTTCCACCAGTACATTCTCATCCAAGCTCTTGGCGAACCTTACCAGGCTGCCACATACCCGAGTGTCTGCAGGACCAGTGCTTCCACCCCGACCTTGCAAGGATGTCCCCAGATGGGCTAAGGGTGATCTGTCTGTAGCCTCTGAGGTATGTGCCCAGCTTACTCCTGAGGGATTTGAAGTTGTAAAAAAAAGAAAAATAAATGGGAGAGAAAACTATAAAGTAGAAAGAAATGCATGATCAAAAATAAAATAATAGAGAAAAAAGGGGTGGGGAGATATAAAACAGAAACAGCACAAAAAATCCACACAGGATGTTTACATGCCATTTTGTACACTATTGAAATATTGCAGTAAAATCTTTATTGAAGTAAAACCTGTGTACAGGAAATGCTTATGCATACAGTGGGAGCAGTCACTTGGAAGTGCTTGTGTATCTGGGATGAATGATATGTGTAGTGCTAATGCATACATCAGATGAATTTATAAGTCAAGTGCTTGTGACTTTTCGAAGGAAAGTATATATCTCTGAATTTATCTATGTACAATCCAATCCAAACATTACTAAAATAATTGTAATTATTAAAAGTAATCAGGTTAAAAGCAGTAACTATAAATTGAACTGTAATGGTTTCAAATGCATTTCTTTCATCTGCAAAGCTGCAAAAATAATTTTCTCATCACCAATATAGGAAATAGTTGTAAAAAGAGTATAGCAGTTTACATAGACATATTTCTCTTTTTTACAGTAATATAATGATTTCAAATCCTTGTTTATGCTTCTTATACATATTACAAACTATTAAGACAGAATTCTCTTGGACTTCAGTTTTACTTACCAGAATTCAGCTAGCCTTTCTACTCTTCACTGTTGTTGCTGGCGAATATACTCAATCTCTTCCTCAGGCATTTCTTGTTTACCTCTATTTGCACACACACACACACACACACACACACACACACACACACACACACACACACACACACACATATATATATATATATATATATATATATATATGTGGGTCTCCTTCTAAAGCCCAACTCTCAAATGACTGACTTTCAAAATCATGAGACAAAAATCATGAAAGTGCAGAAACCTGCACGTCAGTATTTTACTAATGTAAGTGAACACTTGATCAACATGCCCTGGTCTCCACTGTAGTGTGATCCTAGAGTTGGTATATTTAGTTGGGGGTATAGCCCCCCACCTAGGTGTTTTTTACTAACGTTGGCATTAGTTTCATTTACAGTTGGCCACATATTTATTTACCCTACTAAAAAGTCGCATTCGGGTTTCTGCACTATTGTTGAGAGTCGGGCTTTAGAAGTAGACCCATATATATATATATATATATATATATATATATATATATATATATATATATATATATGGGTCTACTTTGTAACAACGAAAGACCAGAAGAACGAAATGCAGAACACCGAGATGAAAACAGCGAAACCCCAGAACACCGGAAAACATGTAAGTTTACAAAACACACATACACAAAAACACACACACAACTGCCTCACACTACTAAACAAAACACCCTACACTAATGATTGGCAGGAGTCAAGCCCCCCCTGCACCCCCGCCCCCTACTTTAATATTATAACTCCGAGATCGCACAGACACACAAGGCAAACACACACCCACACGGTACAGTCCCTCACACACACACACCACAGTCACAACACACACTTACACACAGCATTTCCCCTCACAAATACGTTCACAAACACACACACACACACACACACACACACACACACACACACACACACACACACACACACACTTACCTACAGCATAACAAAAAAGTGTTAATTCAAACTCCCGTAACATCGGGATTTTGAATTTCGCACTTTTTGGTGTTCTGCGGTTTCGTTGTTTTTGTCTCGGCGTTCCGGATTTCAATCTTCTGGTCTTTAGTCCAACTCAAGTAGACCCATATATATATATATATATATATATATATATATATATATATATATATATGTGTGTGTGTGTGTGTGTGTGTGTGTGTGTCTGTGTTTGTATTCTTGTCTAAGTAATAACTCCTTTTTATTGTTTCCTTTCTTATACATATGCATAGCTGAATTACAATACTGTATCAATTTTATTATCATGCAAGAGGAAAATAAGTATGAAATGTCTCTGGAATATTGTTTTCAAAATACTATGCTGTGCATGTAACTCTGTTCTGGTATAATTAATTCACAAACACAGAAATGTAGCAAACAATAGAAATCTGTTTTTCCTTTGTGAAGTGTTTGATTTGATAGGTTAGAAGTAAAACAACGTTTCTCAGAAAAGTTGGTACTGGTCATCCACTTGGCACAACAACCCCCCCCCCCCCCCCCCCAGCCTCCACTCTAAGTAGGGTGTGGTGTCTGAGACTTCAGCCATGTTGTAAATGCAGGTAGAAATACTTTTGAATAAATAACTGTGTTAAGCAACTGTTTTAGTTATACTACTATGACCTATGCAAAGTTGGCTTTATGTATTCTAACTATTAAGTAATTTTATATAACTGTAATACATGTTAAATGTGTAATTGCAAATTTAATTTAATTATTTATAAATCCAGCAAATGCTTCTTCTTGTAACCCAGTACATAATTTACAGAGCTACATGTACAGATTATTATTAAACTATAACACATTACTCATGTATCTTATTTTAAAAAGATGCATGTATAAATGCAAACATGTTCATGATTTCCTCTGCATTTCATAACAACATTACAAGTAATATTTTCAGGTATGCATATCTTTCTTACAAAATACCTCTAGTTATAAAAACTTGTTAAACATGTTTTTATCTGTAATGTGACTCATTTAAGAAACAATTTTTTTCTTACTATAGAAGACTTGCCTTCTTGCTGCTACCTGCTCTACCTACTTGGCCAGTTTGCCATTGCTGTGCTCTGCAAATTATCGTAATGGTGAAGACACTGCTGGCTTGAGCAGGTAACACTTCTCAGGGTTGCAGGTGTTCACCCAACTCCTGCTAGATATTGATTTTTTCTTACAGAAACTGATGTTTGGTGCTAGAGCCATGGGCTCAAGCTTAATGCCAAGAAATGTATAGTTGTCCCCTTTGGAAGAAACCATGTACCCATGAATTACCACATAAGTGGCAGTACACTAAACGCTGAAAGTGTGATGAGAGACATAGGGACACAGGTGGACAGTGGTCTCACCTTCAATAACCACATCGCTACAACAGTCAGGAAATCCTTCTATGTGGCACACCTCATCACTAAGGGCTTTTCATCCAGAAAAAAGGAGGTCCTTGTCCCACTGTACTCATCCCTCATTAGACCCATTATAGAGTACAACGTCCCATTTGGTATGTACCTCACAAGACATCTGCAACAGCTGGAAAGGCCACAGAAATATCTCACCAAAAGAATCACAGGCCTAAAGCAGATGCCCTATAATGACCGTTTAAAAAAAACTCCAGCTATACTCTGTGGCATATTGTCTATTCAGAGGCGATCTCTGCTTAACATACAAAGCCATGTCAAACCCTGAGCTGTTGGACATGCTCCACTTAAAGAAATCCCAATCCCACAGAGCCACACACTCCAGGGATCTAAAACTTGTCATCACAATGAACAAAACATGCTGGAGGAATAGGTTCCTGACCCAGAGACTCCCCATACTCTGGAATAGACTGCCCTTACATGTCAAGCAGAGCACCTCCTTGGCCCTCTTCAAAAGGTACCTTGATGATTGGATGGGAGATAGGAAATTCACCCCAGGGATCACGTCAGTCACCCTGCTAGACAGGGGTCCAGGGAAGTAAATATTGTGGGAAGAAATATCCAGGGAATTGTTATGGCTAGGCTTGTATAGGCCCTAGGGCTAATAGCCTAGTACCAACCTATGAACCTATGAACCTATGTACTGTGTCTTGTGCATGTCACAGTCTTTTCCCAATATGAATAATTGAGAAGGTAGAGAATTATCATGGTCTCCTTATTGGACCAGCTAGGAGTGAAGCCTCTTGTCTTTACAAGTGCTGCCATCTTTCAAAGTGCCAGAACAACAATGAGAAAAGTATGGTCATGAATGTATTAATCATGGTTAGAACCACTTCTTGTGAAGGTGTGACATCACTCTAACAAGACTGTGTTTACTATCAGGGGCATTACAACAGCTATTGATATTACTGGCATGTTTGGTTTAACCCAAACTGCGTTGTCACATGTTTTTTTTTTTCTTAAAGGAAATCAGTTATCTTTCCTTCTTTGCTTAACTAAAATGAAAATATATGATTAATAGCTTGTATTGATAATGTGCAATGGTAAAGGTTATTTGTTTGTACCCTAACACCAGCATGTGTCTAGTACAGCAGAATTTTTTTTGGAGGGGAGGAGAAATGTCACTATGTATGTTATGTCTGTTATTTTTAAGTTTTAGGAAGTTATGATTTGTTTGAGGTGCTAGTGTGTGACACATAATGTTGGGTGGGCATTGGACAGGGATTACACTTCAGATTGCTGCAAACTTGACATCCAGATGATCCCATTTAGATTTTTTTAACTGCATTCTGATTTTGGCTAATCCAGGGCTATCTGTTCATTCCCACAGCAAGCTTGGGACGGCGCTGCAGACTGTGGAACCATCGGCAGTGTGTCCATGTCAGTCTCAAGTGTGTTCATGTTACCTGGCCACACATTCATGAGCATCGAAAAGCTGAAATTCGCTGGTATATCTCAGGACACACTTACGTACTACTATGATGCAAAGAGATGAATGTAAATTTGCCTAATTTGCATATAACACATCTAAATTGCAATGAATTTTCACTGATAAGTTGAGCAATGGCATATTAATTCACCAATAGTGGAGATAGATGACAAATATATTAGAATACCGCAGACTTAGTACATAGGTTCATAGGTTCATAGGTGGGTACTAGGCTATCTGCCCGAAGGCATTTATAAGCCTAGCCAGAATGTGTTGGCTTTTGCCACCCCCTTAGATTAGTTCCCTGTGCCTCTGTCCAGCAGAGCCACTGAAGTGATCCCTGAGGTAAACTTTATGTTTCCCATCCATTCGTCAAGGTTTCTCTTGAAGAGTGTTAGCGAGGAGCTCTGCCTAATGTAGATTGGGTTCATGTTCCAAAGCATGGGAAGCCTCTGGGACAGGAATCTATCCCTCCAGCACATCCTATTTATTGTTGTGGTGAGGTTTAGATCCCTAGAGTGTGTGGCTCGAGGGGATAAGGTTTTCTTTAGGTGGTGCATGTCCATCAATTCTGGGTTGGACATGGCCTTGTAGGCAGAGATCACCTTTGAGTAGGCGGTATGCAACTGAGTTCAACTGGAGTTTCTTCAGTCGAGCTGCATAGGGCATCTGTTTGAGGCCATTGATCCTCTTGGTGAGGTACTTCTGTGGTCTTTCCAGCTGTTGCAGGTGTCTTGTAAGGTACATCCCAAATGGGACGTTGTACTCTAAGATGGGTCTGATGAGTGATAAGTAGAGGGGCACAACGACCTCTTTTGATCTGGATGCAAACCCTTTTGTGATTAGGTGGGCCACATAGAAGGATTTTCTAACCACTTTGGCAATGTGATTATCAAAGGTGAGATTACTATCTACTTGGGTCTCCAGATCCCTTATTATGTCTTCTGTATTTAGGGGACTACCACCTATGTGGTAGTTTGTGGGTACTTTGTTTTTTCCAAAGGGGATGACTATGCACTTTTTGGCATTTAGCTTGAGGTCATGATTTTGACACCAGGTATCCGTCTCAGTGAGACCCTTTTGGAGGATATCTGTGTCAGCTGGAGAGTCAATTATAACCTCTAGTTTGCAGTCATCTACAAACTTGGTCAGCCATAGTCCTCCTGTGCTTGCCTGTACCTCTGAGAAGTATATGCCGAACAGGAGGGATCCTAGGACTGAACCCTGGGGAACACCACTTATAACCGGTTTAGAGACGGACCTAGCTCATGCAACTCTCTCCATGTGGGTTCTGTCCGTGAGCCAGTTGGCAACCCATCTTGTGATGTAGGGGTTTATGTTCAGGCTGGTGAGCTTGTCTATAATACCAGAATGGGGAATGGTGTCAAAGGCCTTAGCGAGGTCTAGGTAGGCTGTGTGTACTACCTTTCTCTCATCTATAGCCTTGGTAACTGTCTCAAGGATGTCCACCAGGTTTAGGAGGCATGATCTGCCCTTAACAAAGCCAAACTGGGTAGGGTCCAGTGTTTGGAGGTTCACAATGTCTCTGTTAATGAGTTCCATGATGATGCGCTGCATAGCCTTGCAGACCAAGCTAGTAAGGCTTATAGGGCAATAGTTCCTAGGGTCTGTTGTGACTCCACCTTTGTGGAGCGGAATAACTGTTGTTGTGCACCACTCTATGGGTATGTAGCCTGTGGAGAGGCTGAGTGTGAACAGTGTGTTTAGGTGAGAGGTTAGTTTATCTTTGAGCTCATGTAGGACGCAGCCTGGGACACCGTCCGGTCCCATTGATGCTGTGTTTTTGGCTTTGGATAGGGCTGTTTTAACCTGAGTGTCTGTGATTTCAGGGACTCTACATTCTTCTGGTATGGTTATGGGCCCTTTTGGGGGTGAGAGGGGGGTGAAGTTTGCGCTGAACCTGTCTGCCAGGATGTTGGCGATATTGGTCGATTTAGTGTATTTTGTGCCATTCTGCACTAACTCTGAGCAGATCTGAGCATTGCCACTTAGATTCTTGACATAGCTAAAGAATGCCTTGTGGTTATCTTTGGAGTCCTTGGCAATTTTTCTTTCAAAGCTCACCTTGGATGATTTTGTGAGAGATCGCAGTTTCTTGCTGATACTGATCAGAGATGTTTTCCCTTCTTGAGATTTTACTCTTTTCTGTACTAGTTTCCTCCTTCTATTGTATAGCTTGTTTATGGCAGGAGTCCACCAGACTGGTTTCCTTTTCTTGGAGGAGTGAGTCTTGGGTTTGCTTGGGATGGCACGATCCATGCATTCTTGTAGCTGCCAGTAGAATGCATTAGTAAAGGATTTTTCAGCTTGGACAGTGTTATCCTTCAGCATGGGGGCTTTGAAACTTTCCACCTCGGTTTTAAGTAACATATAGTTTGCTTTTGAAAAGTTTTTCATGGTGGCTTTCTTGTCCAGGGTTGGGGGCAGAATATGGATATCCAAAGTGATTTGTTTATGGTCAGATCTAATCAGTGAGGGTTGACCTCTGGTGTGGAACACCAGTCGCCCATGTTGGTGATGACCAGGTCCAATATGTTGTCACCTCTGGTTGGAGTGTTGACCAGTTGAACCAGGGCATTTGAGTTTATAAATTCTAGGAAAAGTTGGACAAGGGAGTTAGTACTTGAGTAGTTCTCCCAGTTAATGTTTGGGTAATTGAAATCACCCAATATTAGGGTGTTTGGTAGGACTTTTATGTTTCCCAGTGTTTCCAGAAACACAGAATGGGGGTCCTAGGACATGGTGGGTGATCTGTAGCAAGCTACAATTTGAATTGCAGTTTTGCCCATTGTTAGTTGCACGTGGATGTTCTCTGAAGCATTGTGCTGTGCCACTAACCTGGAGGTGTGGGTATCCTTGATGAATATGGATTCGCCCCTGCCTTTTGTATTTTGGTTTGGGTTCTGTCACCGAAATGTATGGTATGCGTTGCAGCCTGGTAGTGCTGGGGTACTCTCTGGAGCCTTAAACCAGGTTTCTGTTACTGCACATATATTGATTTTCTCCATACTGAGGAGTGCCTCGAGTGCATGCATTTTGAGGTTTAGACTTCTGGCATTGAGTAGCATTACCCTCAGTTTTTTGTTACTTGTGCTATTTACGGAGGTGGGTTTGTCTTTTGAGCCTTGCCTAAAAAAGGCACTATGGGGGTGGCAAGAGCCTTGGCAAGTATTCAAAAGCCTAAGGGTGACAGGTGCAAGCCGTCTCTAGCAAAGCAGCATGGCTTGTCGAGCATGTCATTCCTGGCAGACAGGCACTGAATCCCCTTTGTATGGCACCAGAAACTTAGCCAATTGTTGAAATTGAGAATTTTTTCTTTATACAGTGGTATCATTCTTGGTGAGGGCAGGATGCTACTTAGGGTCAGGGTCATACCGGCCTGGGCTATGTGATCAGAGAGCTCTTCCATGTCTCCTTTCATGTAGTCCAGGGAGGTACGGCTCAGGTCATTCACACCAACATGGACAATGACAGAGTCATATTTGTACTTGTTATGGAGTGACCTGAGTGCTTGTGTTATGTGGCGGAAACTAGCACCCGACAGGCAACTAACATTATCCTTCTCCTTATTCAGCCTAGTGAGTGGGACGTCAGTGTGCCTGACTATAGAGTCACCTATTACTAGTATGTTGGGTATGTTATTTTGCCTTAAGAGCTGTGATTGCATGGCACACTGGTTTTGTGAAGTATGTGTTTCATGGTTTGTGTTGGGGGGTGGAGGTTGCATGGATGTTTGCTTTGGAGGTCTCTGTTGGTTTTGCAGATTTTTATTTAGAGCCTCCGAGTTTTCCATGTATTTATGTGTGTTTTTTGCCAGTGCTGGTTTAATGGGTCTATGTAAGACTGGTGGTGTGATGCAAGTATTTCCCTTCTCCTCTTGACTGTCGGATCCAGTCTTGGGTTGAGAGAGCTTAGCCTCTAGTTTGGCTGTATAACTGCATCTCTCGCATGTATTAGTGTTTGGTGGTAGGAGGAGGGGGTTGTCTGCGTACATGAGGCAGTTGTAACATTGCCTCAAAATGCCCAGATTCACCAGTTGGACTGGAGAGTACATCTGAAACTGCCCTTTGGACATGCCTGGATAGGTACAGTGAACTGTTTTACTGGATGGCTGGTAAGGTCGAATAGAGAGCCTTGTCCTTCTGTACAGTACAAGAGGGTCTAGGGCTAGGGTTTATAAGTGCTTGCTATAAGTTTTGAGCAAGTGCCAGGCTGAAAAATGAATAGCTTGAGTGCTTAAGTTGAAAGTTTGTCTAGTTCCAAGGGAAAAAT
Organism: Protopterus annectens; assembly: GCF_019279795.1. Lineage (NCBI taxonomy): Eukaryota > Metazoa > Chordata > Ceratodontiformes > Protopteridae > Protopterus > Protopterus annectens. Next base: position 60,564,063 of record NC_056729.1, on the reverse strand, counting down.
TGAAGAGCAGACTTTGTGGAGCCAGGAATAGTTTTACCCTAGCTAACCAGCACTGCCCAACATGCAAAACTAGGCAAATATGGTATTTATAGCAGGGAAATGAAAATGAAATTAGCCCAAAATGGCCAATAAACTACTAATTTCTGGACTGAAACCACTCCTCCAGGGACAGATAGGCTGCTCAAAGCTCCCCTCTCTGACAGGTGAACAGAGAACCTTCCTTCTATCCAAGTAAGGTACGGGCAAACATAGAGATTTGTAACACAACCCTGAATTAAGCACTAACCTGAAAACTAGACTATACTAGCTTAGAAAGGCAGGAAACAAGTATATATATATTTTTTTCAGAAAATAAGGCAGATACACTCAAAAAAACAGTTTAAAAGCACAGAAAATTATACTTATTGTTATATATCAGAGTTGTAGTCAATGCCCCCAGTAATAAAGTAGGAAGAAACACAAATACAGTAAAAGCAAATGAATAAGGTGCAATATATATGTATGTATATATATATATATATATATATATATATATATATATATGTATATATATATGTATATATATATATATATATATATATATATATATATATGTATGTATATATATATATATATATATATATATATATATAAAGCAATAGAAAATGAACAAACTGATTTAAACAAGTTACCCAATTAACCAGAAAAAAGTTCAAAACTGAGCCCTGTTCCACCAGTCTTCAATCAGACAAGTTCTATCTGCACACCCCTGCTTACTAGGGTGCAGGGGAAACTTCTACAAAAAATAGATGGCCTGGATCAATGCTCAAGTTATACAAACAAAGCTAGATTCAGCAGGCCTGAATCTGGTCTATGCTACAGCAACAATGCGCACCAATTTCAGAAAGAAACAGTTCAAATAAGCAGTCACAATAAGCCTGTGACCAGAAATTCCCAGCTCAGAAGGGCAGAATCCAGTCTCTCCTCCCACAAGAGTGCAGACCACAAACCTTCTTAATGTAGAATAACTGGCCTGAAAGCCCAAGTGCTTAAGCCAGAACTAATACACTTTTAGAATAGCAGACACTGGGCCTTCAATCAGCAATTCCCAGCTTAGAAGAATGTAAGCTACCTGTCCTGCCATAACGGTGCAGACCACAAACCTTCTTAATGTAAAACAGCCCATATGAAGCCCAAGTGCTTAAACCAAAAGACTTAGAATAACAGTCACAATTTAATGAGGCTATGACCAAGCAGTAATAAATGCAGCAGAATAAATAAAATCGAGTACTTTTAAGAAAAGCAAAATAAAGTAGGAGGAAACACAAATACAGTAAAAGCAAATGAATAAAAGTGCAAGAAGAAAGGAAGGAAGAACTTAAGTGGGCTGGCCTTCTCAAATCTTTTCTCTGTATTAAGTAGAGTGAACACTAGACTCAGAATATGATCTAACTGTACTCAGTTAAGTGAGCAAATGAGATGGGCCCAGGAGGAGTGTTCTAATACAGACTTACAGGAGGGACGGGCAATTCCAGAGCCACCAACACTAATACCAACACAGGAACAGGGAGGGAGTGTGGGGAACTAACTGCTGAGAGACACACAGCACACTGTTCCGAAACACACATTAGAAAACAGAAAAAAAAAATAAAAATACATTACTTTTAAAAATGCAAGTTTGTACTTAACAAAAGACTAAAATTCACTGCTGCAAGTTTCACTTAGCTTTAGCTTGTAATGCAAATGTTTGTAGCCAAGCAAGTCTCTCAGGAGTTGAGCATAAAATGATTTCTCAAACTTTGTGCCTAGCACTTAAAGTACAGAGGAATCCCTCTAGGCTATTAAATATCAGATAACAAAGAAGTGATACCAGCACCCCCTCTTATAGCAAAATAACTGCAGAGAGACACACAACACACTGTTCAGAAACACACAATTATGAAACAGAAAAAAATGAAACTACAGTACTTTTAAAACTGCCAGTTTGTACTTAACAAAAGACAAAAATTCACTACTGCAAGTTTCACTTAGCTTCAGCTTGTAATGCAGATGTTTGTAGCCAAGCAAGTCTCAGGAGCTGAGCATAAAATGTTTTCTCAAACTTTGTGGCTAGCACTTAAAAGTACAGAGGAATCCCTCTAGGCTATTAAATATCAAATAAAGAAGTGATACCAACACCCCCTTTTATAGAAAAATAACTGCAAAGTGACACACATCACACAGTTCAGAAAAACACAATTGGGAAACAGAAAAAAATGTAAATACAGTACTTTTAAAACTGCAAGTTTGTACCTAACAAAAGACTAAAATTCACTACTGCAAGTTTCACTTAGCTTTAGCTTGTAATGCACATATTTGTAGCCAAACAAGTCTCTCAGGAGTTGAGCATAAAAACAATAGTCAACAGTAAGGAAATGTTTTAAAAATATTCTAATCTAATAAGCAACACTTAAAAATATAATTTCATTATTGAATTAAGGGCCATTTGTAATGAACTTACATGTATGATGAGCACATTGTGATAATATTGACTGGTAGACTTGTATCATATTGAATTTGGATTTCATGACAGCAGCAAAGGAAATGATGACTGATGACAGAGAGTGGCCATTATTCTGGTATAATTTACTGATTGGGCATACATGGGTATAAATGCAGTAATTTAGTGCAGAAGTCCTATATTTTTGGAGTGACAGTGAGGAATGACATTATTATGAGCACATGACAACAGCAGAGGGTAGGGCAAGGATGCATTTTGTAACAAAAGTGATTGCATTCATCACCTGAATGAACTGTAGGTAACATATTGTAATTTTACATGGTTATATTGAGATTTCTGTATGTAATTATATGGTTTGTGTTAAGTAACATTTTATTTAATGAGGGTGGCAGGAAGACCTGGTTAGTGTTTTGCACTTTAAAAGCTGATTACATCCAATATTATTGTCATGTTTTCTGCCTGTGGCCTTTTTTTTTTTTTTTTTGCTTATGCAGTACTGATGAAAAATAAGGGATCAAAGAAGAGAAAGGATAACTTCAGCCATGAGGAAATCGTGTCCTCATTGCAGGCCTTAGAACATATGGGAAATGTCTTTTTGATAAAGAGGACCCAGACAAGACAAGAAGAACAAGGCCTAGAGTCAAGTAGTGGTTGAAATTAATGCAGTGGGTGGCAGAAATTTGACACAGGCATAGTGCAAGAAAAGGGGAAGTGATATGGTAGAACATGCAAGCAGAGCCAGGCAGAATGCAATTTCCCGTACCACTATGAGGAAGCCTCCAAATCTTATTCAATTAACCCCAGATGAGGAATAACATCTATCCATTTGTGGGGATAATGATGACACAGAAGATGGTGGAACAGGAATAATCTGAGGTGATGTGGGCACGGCTCCATCTTACCAATGTCTGATGCAGCACCAACACTCATCTGCTCACGAAGGTTGGTTTAAAATCAGTAACACGCATTTATATATAAGAGAGAGAGAACTGAATGCTGACAAGGAATGATATTAAACACATCACAAATTATTAGATGAACTTTGGAAATGAAGCCTGTGTGTATGGTAAGTGTCCCACTCATCCCCTTGTAAGCATACTTTTTTTTTTTGAGAAAGAAGAAAACTTCCATGCTGGGGTTGGGGGGGGGGGGGTGCAGAAAAGAAAAAAAAAGCAAGACATCTTAAACGTTGCTCCATTTGTTATATTTCTGTAAGATATGCATTTATATGCTACTTTTGGGTTTCTTTAACTTCTGTGAATTGTTGTTTAGTCTATCCTCTGTTCTTTGAGATAATCTCAATGATTGCTGTTATAATTTTTTTATATGCGGCTGCTGCAGTTGTTACACTTCTGCCTGTGTCATTGTGTAATAATGCCCCCCACAAATCACACACACACACGCATGCACGCAAGTGCTCACATGATACAAAAAAGTTTTAAGTGCATTATCTTAGTCATTGGCCTTATTATCTTTGCTCTCAGTGCAGTTTTTACTTCATCATCAACCTAAAGGTATTATTTTCATATTGTTTGGACCTAATCCCCATTTATTTCAGTGGCCATTTTGGGATGGCTTACTTTCTTTTACACTTACTTGCAACTCTTTATCATCCTCTTAGTATGTTTCCTATAACAGCTGCACTCAGTGTTAGATTCTTTCTTGTGCAGTCATGTTAATAGAAATCTAGAATGAAAAACTGATGACAACAAAGATAATATTTATTTTCATTCCTACTAACATATACAGTTACAGATGTTTATATTTCTGTTTCCTTTCCCAAGTGAAACAGCTAGTATGCCCACTTTGCTCGTGACCTTCTCTTCTGTGTCTATAACCTAAGTTTACTTAATCTGTTTTCATAACTTCTTGGAATCTACGGTGACTTACAAGCCAAGTTCTAAAACCTTTCAGTGATTTATTTTCCAGATGTGCTGATGTGTGGATTTTTTTCTCAGTGTTAATTCATGTAGCTTGGATTTGTAGCTTGTTGTACTTGTGTTCCATTCTTTTTGTGACAAAACACTTACACTTGAGGTTCTTCCTCTGCATCATCCAACATCGTATATCGGTTTCTACCCTGTCTATCTCCTGACTCCTGATCTATTATCAACAGTTTATTTCCACCAGTACTACTAAAATTCCCATAAATCTACCATATCCATATAATTCATTAAAAAAGTTGCACTTTGCATAAAGGAGACATTGACATCTGCAAAGGACACAGCAGCCCTTGTAAAACAACCCCTTAAACTGAAATCTAACCCTAGTTACATAGAATAAGCAAGCAATAGTGCACAACAGGGTGTGCGTGCGTTATTGTGTAAAAAATACCCGCCCAAGGGTTGTTCTGAGTCCCAGCACCCCTCAAAGCAGTGAGTTGCCAAGGAGTGCTGATACATGTTGCACTTCCCACCCTTGGGGTATTACCAAGTGCAAGGAATGCAGAATTAAAAGAAACTATTCCATGGGGCAGTATGATACTGCTCCAGATGCCTCACTTTCCTCAGAGACCTTCAGCCTGGACCAAACATAGTCTGTGGGTATAAAAACAGCCATGGCAGCCCTAGTAGATGAGGAGAGATCCTGATTGCAGCTGATGGTCCCCTAGGTGGAGTAAAAATTAACAAGAAATGAACTTGTTTATATCCCCACTAACTAAAAATAAACTAAGTAAAATATAAACTATAAACCTGTCTCTTACTCACACACACACACACACACACACACACACACACACACACACACGCACACACGCACGCACGCACGCACGCACGCACGCACACACACACACACACACACACATACACACACAAAATCCTTACTTATGTTGCCTCATGCATCCCACTATGTAATCTATTTATGCATGTGATTATGGCATATAAGGTGTAAGATGTTAAATGAACAAATTAGACTGATGTCATCTGCTGTTGATACACCACATTCTCTAACATTTTTAACTGCTCTGTCATTTAGAACAATGAGTTTACATGGAATCAAGTCAAAACCTGGAGGGATGATCTGCAAAGGATGACGCACATCTGGAATAATCTTTGACAGAAGAGGAAAATAATATGTTTATAGTTATAACAAGACACCTAAAATCAACATGTTGACCATAGAAAGGGGGGGGGGGCTGTCTGCATTTATGCAGCTTTAGCTGCTGCTGGCAGGACTAGCCACCTGCATCTCACATAATGGGAAAACTACCTGAACATATTTTATAGATTTGGTGTTTTCAAAAAAAAAAAAAAAACCTTCTAAACTGCACTCTTTATGGGGCGCTTTACTATTGTTTGATGAATTTTTATGCATGTCACATTTATGCAAGCTGCTCTCCCACTAGCCAACTTGTCTTAATTCTGGCGGGTTAAATTTACTCAGCATACTGATACGTCTTGTCAGTTAAGTCACCACATTAAAGTTATTACCAACCTCTGAGGAACAGTCCTGTGATCAACAGATCTGCTCATTCATCAGGAGGACATGCGGGTATCCGACTACCTTATACCACTTTTTATTCTTAATACAAGTACAGAACTTTCACTAAAATAGCACCAGCTTCCTGCCACTGTGTACCTCAAAATATAAAGAAAACATACAAAACAAAGACTTTCAGAAAAAAAATGAACTTGAGACTGGCAGAAGAAAAACATAAGTGTTTTGTTGCTAATGGTTAGATCTGATAATGCTAAACAACATTCTGAAGCATATCTAAATACGTGTAAACAGCATATCTATATATCAACCACTTCAAGTATCAAAAGATATGTTATAAACACAGATAGAATTTTCCTGTAAATACTATAAATCAGCTCACACAGTGTGCACGTGTGATAGATGGTGTTTATACAGCAAAACATAAGACGTGTACTCATAGCAGTAGGTTTACTAAGGTTGAAAACATAAGGTACAAATCAATGATTTGTATTAGGAGCTTCCCATTTTATTACATTTTGGACATTGTATATAATATAAGTATGCATGTAATGAATGTGTATATAAAATGCTGCAACTGATGTTCTTTCTTGAAATTGTTTGATGAAATGTTTTTCCATTCTACTATTGCATTTGTACTAATTTCAAGCATGAGGTGACCATATATGTTTTTTTCTATTTTCTCATAACCAAATAAGAATCTATGAAACATCTAGTTGCCTTTCATGTCACTGCTGTTTTATGATTTGTGTACTATATTATATTAAAATGTTGTTTTTGGTCATGAAATATTTCCTACCATTTATTACGTTGCTGCTATTGTATGATTTATGTACTATATCATTTTTGGCTGTGTCTGATGGCCCAGACCATGGCTGAAAAATGTCCTGAGACCATTTCAGTGATGGATAGATATATAGATAGACAGACAGACAGACAGACAGACAGACATACAGAGATTAATAAAAATTCTAGAGAGTCACCCTGCCCCTTGCCTGGTGACAACATCAGAGTCAGAATAATTAATTGGGAAGTTGTGGATGCACATATCTGATGTATGGGTTGCATGAGTCAGCACAAGCAAGGATTTTGTGTGTAAATGTGTGTGTTTGTGTTTGTGATATAGTTTTTACTTAGTTTATTTTTAGTCAGTGCAGATATAAACATTCATTTTTTGTTAATTTTTGCTCCACCCAGGGGACCGTCAACTGCAATAAGGATCTCCCCTCATCTACCGGGTCTACCAAGGCTGGTTTTATACCCACAGACTATGTTTGGTCTAGGCTCAAGGTCTCTGAGGAAAGTGAGGCACAAATATTTTCGTTTAATTCTGCACTCCTTGCACTTGTTGGGAATATCCCAAGGGTGGGTAAGTGCAACATGTATCAGCACTGGTTGGCAACTTAATGCCTTGAGGGGTACTGGGACTCAGAACAACCCCTGGGCAGGTTTTTTACACAATAACACACGCACCCACCCCATTGTGCACTATTGCTTGCTTATTATATGTAACTAAGATTGCATTTAGTTTAAGGGGTTGTTTTACAAGGGCTGCTGTGTCATTTTCAGATGTCAATGTCTCCTTTATGCAAAGTGCAACTTTTTTAATGAATTATGTGGATATGGTAGATTTATGAGAATTTTAGTAGTACTGGTAGAAATAAACTGTTGATAATAGACCAGGAATGAGAATAAATACTGATGATGTGCCAGGAAAGATCCAAAACAGTAAGAACACTCACCGGAAGAGCAGCGTTCCAAATATAAAGTCAAATAAAGCAAAAAACCAAAGTGGAACGCTATAACTTGCAAGTAAACACAACAGTATTTCACCAGATCAAAGAAGTCAGGAGCCACATAAATGCAAAAAATAGAACGATACTCCGAACAAAAACGTAACAGGAACGTCCTTTAATCAGTGAGCGCTTTTACCCAATTTGGGCTTCATCAGACTGTACATAGAACAAAATATCAGCACAGTCTTATATAATCAAGGCAATTAATTAATTAAAACCTAATTGAATCTAATTAATGGTATTCAGAATATTTGAAAGTTAAAACATGATATAACAAACTACTAGTACAATATACATAACAAGTAACTGATCGAGAATTTTATATAATACTTTCAAATATGACATATTAAAAATCACAAATATTTAAAAAATATATATATATATATATATAAATACTTAAAACATATATCACAATGTTTAGCTGAATTTAATGAACTGACCTGTAGTTTCTAAAATGGTCACTAGATGGTACTATATATAGCAGATGTGAAGTGCTTACTAAATCCAACCCTTTTCAAAATTGATAGAAAATAGAAAATTTCACCTTAGAAACTGAGACCAGGTGGATAATCAGATGGAAAGCAGATTTTCCACCTGGCCTAAATGATAAGGTCAGTCTTCACCCTTTCTTAAAGAAAAGAAGACTTAGGGCCATGAAATAATTTGGGGTTATGTATTTTAGAAGGGCCAGTTATGTATAGTATATTAAGTAAGCATGTAAGACGTCTTTTGATTTTATATTCACTATATTTAGTACTATGAGGCTGAGACCAGGTGGATAAGTCGATTCTCCACCTGGCCTCAACCATAAGGTTAGTCTTTCCCCTTTTCAAAGAAAAGAAGACTTAAGGCAATGGAATAACTTGGAGTCATTATTTTGAAAAGGGTTGGATTTAGTAAGCACTTCACATCTGCTATATATAGTACCATCTAGTGACCATTTTAGAAACTACAGGTCAGTTCATTAAATTCAGCTAAACATTGTGATATATGTTTTAAGTATTTATATATTTTTTAAATATTTGTGATTTTTAATATGTCATATTTGAAAGTATTATATAAAATTCTCGATCAGTTACTTGTTATGTATATTGTACTAGTAGTTTGTTATATCATGTTTTAACTTTCAAATATTCTGAATACCATTAATTAGATTCAATTAGGTTTTAATTAATTAATTGCCTTGATTATATAAGACTGTGCTGATATTTTGTTCTATGTACAGTCTGATGAAGCCCTACTTGGGTGAAAGCGCTCACTGATTAAAGGACGTTCCTGTTACGTTTTTGTTCGGAGTATCGTTCTATTTTTTGCATTTATGTGGCTCCTGACTTCTTTGAAATGGTGAAATACTGTTGTGTTTACTTGCAAGTTATAGCGTTCCACTTTGGTTTTTTGCTTTATGTGCCAGGAAAGGACCAAATACATACAAATTCACTACAGTTAGTTGATTGGTTGAATGTAGAAGTTATTGAAGAGAAATACAGATGTTCGAAATGCAGATGATTGCATGTACCTGCTTTTTTTCTGTGCGAGATTGCAGTTTAGTGGGGACTGGGGACTTTTCCCTTTCCCCACTGTATTGCAGTCTCAAAGTTGGTATATATAATTAGCAGAAGGTATAGGGGTATTGCTCCTCATGTAGGGTATGCAGGGGTGAGTTCCCTCTACAAAATTATGTTTATAGTGTGTTTACTTTGTTTTTCAGTTTTCTGGTGATCAAGCATTTGCACTTGATCATTTGCTATTTTTCAGTCTATGGTATGACACTCGTGCATATATACACACACCTAGCTATACATATATAGACCTCCTGTAGGATGCATTTTGTGTTGCGTGACAAATCCATGCATTCCCTAATCATATAGTGGAAGATACCAGACACTTTCATATTTCTTTTATTCATTTGTGTGTGTTTTTTTAATATTCTCCCTCTGCCCCCATGGCTTCCTCAATTCAACCATCCCTTAGTCCCCCAGCTAATTCTTACGAGGTACCCTAGACATACACCTTCACTGGGTGGGCCCCCAGTCTCCCCTGAAGTTTGACATTAATGAAAATGTATTACTAGGTATTGTTGTGAAGATCTAACTGGGGACAGCAAGCATGGCGCCTGGCTGCCACTCATGCAGTTGCCAGTCCTTTAGATATAGGAGTGGCTAGTGCACTAATGTCAGGTCATCAACACTGTCTTCTACATTATCAGGACCACCCAATGCCTCCCTCCTTCTGGGATAAGACATCAATGGCTTCATCCTATCACCCTGGCTGGCCCTACCAGGGGCTGTAGTCTATTCCGAAATCGCCAGCCATGCAGGCGTATGTC